>NC_081414.1:699114058-699326558 GCF_030272615.1 Cryptomeria japonica
TAAAAGAGGGGTTACTTTTACCTTCTGAATCCATTGTCAATTCACTTAGCATTTAATCTCTTCCTATCAAGATTGGATCTAGTGAATTGTCCCCCCTCTTTTAATGTAATGTGTGTGAAAAGGTTAAGGAGAATCTTTTGTGAAACTTTCACTCCTCTTGAGGAGAGAAAAGCTTTCCTCTTGATTTCTTCATCACCCTCTTTCACAACCATTATAGGTAGCTACAACATCAAGTGTGGTCCCTTTATCATCAATTTTTACATGTTATAATGTTACTCCTCTATCTGAATCATTGCATAGTATAATGCTTATATTAATTAATGATAATGTGATGAAGCTTCCTCTTGTAAAACCAATAGTTACCTCAACCTTTGTTAAGTTCCTTTAATCCTAAAGTTTTTTTCCAATGCAATCTCAAGAAAGCCATGATACTGAGAAAGGATATAAATTGAAACGTGTGATTCAAGATCTCATTGATTCCAATACTATAATTGAGGAGGGTGTGAGTGATAAAGGAAATAAATATGTGGCGCCACTTAATAAAAACTTGCAAATCTTTATCAATCCTTTTCCTTCTCATTCTACTGGAATTCCTAAACATTCAAATACTATAGTTCTTAATGATATGTGTGTAAAAGTCAACAACAATGTTGTGAGCCTTATTGATGCACCTGATGGACCATTAAACATTACTACAAAAACTAAAGGATAACTCTCATGAGGAGTGCTCTTTGATCTAGTATGTATGGTAAATTTTATTACTATAGAAAATATTTATACACAACAATTATAATAAGATACTTATGATAAATATAATGTTAAGTTTAAGATGCATGATGGTTTCATGTGTGCCACTATAGGTTTCATCACACTTCTCATAGAGGTTGGTACTAAGTTCTTTGATGTTACCTTTTGCATTATCTCTACCTTCAACCAATTTTGTGTGAATTTGGGATACCCTTGACTCAATTTTATGAAAGCTATCCCTTCTATCATCCATAAATATTTGAATTTATCTCACAAAGGTTGTGATATCATGTTCAATCATAGCCGTTATCAGCCCTTATCAAGAGGCGAAAACTTCACCCTTGATTGATTTTGGCCTCAGAAGCCTAAACCTTTGCAACCTTATCAAGATGTATTTTTATTATCTTATTAAAAATTTAAACATGAAAGGATACCAGCCTTGAGGATACCTAAGGATTCCTCACTTATCAACATGGATATTCCTCCTTTACATCATAGACCTAGACTTCTTCCTACCCTTCTTATTCCTCCTAGATATGATACAGTCCCACCTCCAACTTCTTATAAAGGTCGAAGAGAAAATCACCCAACATCTTGTATCTCTCATCCTAGCGAGGTTTCTTTAGTTCCTCCTATGAAGTAAGAAAAGAAGCCTATGTTGATTGATCCCCAACCTTCACAAGTTTCAAGTCAAACCAAGAGAATTTGTAGTATGAGAGACTATTGATGAAGATGTTGTTCCAAGGCTCATGATATCTCTTCCTAAACCATTTCCACCCCTAAGCCACTGATTGTTGACTTAGTCCCATTTTCCCAACCTTCACCTAATCCTAGGGAGGAGCTTTATCTTAATCAATCATGTCAAAAAAAAAATTATCTATGTATAATGATTGTTCTTCAAATCCTTTGCACATTAAAGATCCTATGATGATTAATTTGGATGATTATTTTGATGCTAATAATGTGGATACATATGATTTTAATAATATGCATGAGATTATTCAGATTAATCATGAGCCATCTTTGAGATTTTCAAAAACATTAATCATATCTCCTAGTGACAAATAAAGTGATTCATAATTAGAGCACGGTCCTTGTTTGGAACTTGTATTATCTCAATCTATCGTGCTTCTTGTGGCTCATTGTGTATATTTTCCACCATCTGTAAATTATGTTAAGCAAGATTGGGAGGGGATGATTTTATAGACAGGCTTCACTTGTATAGTGGACTCTTTTGTGTATTTTCTTACATGTGATGTGTTTCCCCCGTGATGTGATGCTTGATGTGTCTTTCTATTATGTTAAGTTCTCTTTGAATGACCCTTGTTTTTATGTTGGTGCAAGGTAATGAAGGGACTGAACCTATTGTGACATTATTCTATTCGCATCTCAATTCTTGTATGTCATATTCATGCTATGTTTTAAATGTGCCTTTGTGTTTTCTAATTGGGGACGATGCAAACCTTTGATATCTCTTTGTTTTGGTTTCTTTCATGTTGACCCAAAAATAGACTCTTGTTGTTCAATCTTATGTGTTTTTCTTCCAATGTGCTCATAGCTCAACTATCATTAGGGGATGAGGTAAATTCATTGCAATCATACTCAATATACATGATTTATTTGATGTACACACTAAACCCAGTTAATGGATCCCTTATATGCTCTCTTTGTGTTTTGTGACAATCACCTTTGATTTACCTTTAATTGGGGGCATATCACTGGTGCGACATACTTGTCTTTTGGATGCATGTATGTTACCTTAAAGCAAATTCTTCCAATAAGTCATACACAATTTCTTTAACATGGGGTATACACTCTTCTTTTGGTTACAATTTGTGCACATTGTTGGCAAATGCACACTCCAATGAGACATTGTAGGTGATTGAAGGTTTTTTCATTGATGGCAACCTTACAATCCTATGACACCGGCAAGGCAAATCCACCGACACTAGGAAGGTCAGACTTTACACTGGCACACAGACCACCGACACCGGCAGTGAAAGGAAGCATACTGACACAAAAGCCGACATGAATTTTGTTTGTAATATATTTTGTTAATTATTGTAAAATCATTGTAAGCCGACTTGGCAGATTGTAAAATGACTCATATATATAAGAGATCATTGTAGAACATTTTGGTAAGTATGGAGGAATGTAATTAGACGAAATAAGGCAGACCTATTATGCGAATTATAGGTTAAGGGTTTATGTAAGAAGCAAATATATAAACTAGTATTGGATCTGGCATAGTAGATGCTATTTTGAAGCAGTACAAGACATTGGATTTATATAATCCATTTTGTAAGGCAGTGAGACTTCCCATTTTGTAATTGAGTAGTGAGCTCTAGTCACTTGGCCTTCCTGCATGTGCAGGCCCCTATTGTAGCAGTAATATTATCTTATTGGCTAGTAAGTGAATATTATGGGTCACAAATCCCATCGAGGTTTTTCCCACTCCGGGTTTCCTTGTTAAACTACTGTGTTATGGTGTGTTTTTCACGTGGTTGTTGTTATCTCTATTTATTGCATTACTTTCTATTTACTAGTATATAGTATTAATATGTTCTACATGTTTTAAGCTAAGAAAATCAACAAACCGGTTAGATATTGATTCACCCCCCCCCCCCCCCACCTCTTAGTATCTATGTGAATCCTAACACACAAACCATTAGGTTTAGTTTGTACTCTTTGATCACACACCATGACATGTTTGTTGCATGTTGCAACACCTATTTTACAATCAATATTTTTATTTGTATCAACATGACTCCTAGTAAGCATAGCCTTAAAAGGATAATAATTCATATACTTCCTTCTCTCTCTTATCTTCATGTGTTTCTTCTTTTATGTTGATATTAGACTGATAATATCTTAAGTCCTTAGGAGCTTGATCTTTCTTGCCTCTTTAATATCTTGATGAAGGTTTTTCAATGCTATTATGTTCTTTACCGAGAGTATGAGCATAGGTTCATACTCCTTCTAAAGTGGGGGTTGAATGTAGCATCATAAATTGTATCCTTATACAATTCACTGCTCACTTCAATCTCAGTTTGGCATTTATGCCTTCTATGCCCTAATTATGTCTGATTCTGCTCACACCAGTTCCAAATTTGTAATCCGCATCTCTTCCTCTAATATTTGGACCTTTGGTCAACCCATATGGACTTGAGAAGGGAACCTAGAACTCTTTTCCTCCTATATAAGGACGCTTAGAACCCTTGTCAAGACTAAAAGGGCCCAATTCCAAACCCTCTAATGATCGAGAAATTTTGAGTGTGAATTTGTTTCTCATGTCGGTCTTCTTCATAATTTTTAATAAATTTCATTAGGGTAGGTATAAATGATAGTCTTACCACCTCATTTGAAACATCTCTAAATTTTGAATTCAATTCCTATCAAGAAAATTCAAATGAGAAAATAATCAAGCATCATTAGAGTAGCAAAAGAAAGGTCAAGTATTTAGATTTCAAGCATAGCATCCATGACAAATTTTATATGGAAAAAATCCATGAATTCCTTCATGACAACATCAACCTTTCCATGAAGACTTCAAGACAAGGAAGATTCATAAAGGTAAAGCATTTCAATTATGCATTTCAATTTTAGATCGAGCCTTTTTCCTTTCAAGGCACACTTTCATTTTCAATTAAATTCAACATAGGGTTAATTCCAAACCCGAGGCTTGACCTAGGCATACCCCTGTCAATCCAACAATATTTTTTTCTCTTGTGTTTGCAAGTGACAAGGTCTAAAGACAACAGATATAGATCTGAGATGAGGAGACAAAGACACACGAGACCTGATTTCGAAGAAGTAAAAACACTAGGACAAGGTTGGCTAGTATCTTTGTCTAATATTTTTTTGACAAAATTTTAGGGGGATACTCAGAGTGACATATTGATTCTAAAACTGTTTTCATTGTCTACATTCAACAATTTTGGAACAAGGATGCCTAACATCTAATTCCTAGTTTTTTTAGCCTATATTTTAGCCACAAGTTCCTCTCCACTTCCCATTTCTATATTTGTGCTTCAATTTTATCTTATCTAAAACTGTTTGTGCATGTTGATTATTGTCAATTTTACATAATTAACCCTTGTTCTTGCATTCAATTCACATCATTTCAACTCAATCAAGGAGTACTAAATTCACCTTTTGCTTATCCCTTTCCTAATAAGTTTGAGGTTGAGCCTCATGATATAATTCTCCTTTCAAATGTGATTGTTGTAAGTAGGTTTGATTCATAATTAGCATGCATAAACTAATGAACCCTATTTCCACCTTTTATAGGTTCGAACCTATTCTTATTAATCTAAGTTTCTTTATATCAAATTTTATTTTTCCTTACTAGATTTTCTTTAAGTTTTTCCTTATAAAAAATCAACAACTTTTAATAAGGTACCAATTTTTTTTCCTATTAATAAAATATGTCAACTTTACTTAAATTCATAAATGTTATTTTTAATAAATACTATATGAGTTAGGTTTTTTTTGTAAATATAATTTTTGATATATAAATAAAATATTTTATAATAATAATAATAATATATTTAATACATTACTAAAATTTCTATTTCATTTCTTATATAATTTAAATAAAAATTATTAAATAAGTATAATTTATTTAATAATAATATTTACAAAATAGGGTTATGACACCACATAAATCTATGTGTTGTGGTGTTCATTTTTTTTTATTGTTTTAAATGAATGTACATATAAACCAAAATAGTTTAAATATTTGAATAAATAAGTTTTTTCAACCATATCATGCTTAGATTATTGTTTGGAGGTTATTTTTGCTACCTAGCTTCTTTTCATATACTTAACATGTGAATAGGTTCCCACTAATGACTAATTAGGAAATAGCCTCATTCACACTAACAACCCCCCTTAAGTGCAACTTAGAGATATAAAATTATGATGAAAATGATGCAATATGCAAGATGATGATGCAAGATGGGTCTTGGATACTAGGTCATGTTAGGTACCCATGTACAAATGATCTTTAACAAATGGAGAAAGGGAGAAAAATTGTTGGGATGAAACTCCTCCCCAAAAGAGAATGAAAATAAGATCATGTACTAGTGATAGAATGGGTGATGTATTGAAGTCTCATCAATACCCCCAAGAACTACATCCATAAAAAAGATACAAAAATACCTCTCGTGAAGGGAAAGATAGAGACTACATATCCTCCCATAATGAAGTATCATCCAAACAACTGAAGAAGGTTTGAGGACAAAACAGAATCCAATGATGATAAATGACATGTCTCCCTTTAGGAAGAAATAAAGACAATGGTGAATGTTAAAGAAACTTCATCTCCATAAACAAGCAAGAGGGAAGAAGTCTCACAAATGAAATTCTCTGAAGAATGATCAAGTTCCTCTGAAGCTGTCTCATTAGAATTAGGAAGAAATCCAATCAAGGAAGAAACAAAGAAATGAGGACACTCAAAAAAATCCTTCAAAGAATAATTTGCATAGGGGAGAAAGGCCTCCTCAAACATATCCTCCAAACCTACAAAAGAAGAATGATAAATCAGTCTAAAATGCCCTAAATGAATCCATTTTGCAACCACAAATCTGAAAAAATTCAATATGTCTTGCTTTGTTGAAGTCTTGGAAACCATGTCAATTATAAATTTTAATGAAGCAGGTAATGGGTGAATCATGACAAGATTCACAACCAATTAGAAATAGAATCCTCTAAAACAAAATTATTGCCCACACTAAAATGAGGTAGTTTAGGAACATAAGAGTCACTATCAAGATAGAAGTGGGAAAAACTATACACCTTAGATTGATGATCAACTTGCCTCACAACAATAAGTTTTCTTGTACCATGACAAATGAAAACTGGCTCAAAATTGAACTCCACTATGTTTCCACTTTGTGATTTCTAATAAACTAAAAGAATCTTATGGGAAATCTTAGAAATGTGAAGAACATTAAATACTTGCCCTATACCCAAGTCAATTTTGTTGCAAGGTGTGCACCCTTGGTCTCGTTGTGTTGTGCAGTGCAGCTCTCGAGTTTGTGGCATGGTTCAACTACCTCCCATGGATTCTATAAGTCTAGTGATTGTATCAGGCATTGACAGGTTGATCTTTTGGTGCAACGGTAACCACATTTGTAACAAATTTCTCCCATGGCAGCAAAAGTAACATAATTATTATTTGTAATCAAAATCCTATCATGTAATGAGATTTTCTAATAGAATTTGAGATAACCTAATCAAGTGAGTGACAAATATGTTCTAAATCACCCGTGCCAATGATTCAACCAATATCTTGATCAACATGAGTGGTGTTTAATGCATGACCATTTTGTTTCAATTCTCTATTAGAAAAACTTGATGCACCAGTGTGTGTAGGAGAGGAAAAATAATTGGAAGGAGAATATTGTGAACTATAAGATGAAGGGATAGAAATATTATGATGCTTGAGAAGCTATTTCCTATCATGAATACCTTCTTCAATTAACCATCTTTAGAAGAGGTGGTGGAAGTCTCACTAGATTATGTCTTAGGCTTATTCATTTTCTTCCCTTTTCCCTTAGGTGATAAAGATAACAATGTATTAGAATTAGGAGTAGCATCAAGCTGACTAAGCTTGGATTGTCTATCATTCACAAAATGCCTCAAAAGAAGACATGGGAAATGAACCAACTAATCCATAAATGGTAAAGTACAAAGAAGTAGAGAAGCATGAAAAAAAACCTTTTAACTCAAAAAAAATAAAAGATATGTATTGCTTATGGGTTTTCTCTTTCCCACAACCAACTAATTAAGATATCAATGGTTTGGACTTAACTAAATAATCCTCAATAATAGGAAACATATCAATATAAAGAGATGTCAATTCTACTTCTAGGTGCATAGCCCTTACCTCACTAACTAAGCCAAAGATATCCTTGTACTTGTCCCATACCTATCTAGGTGTAGTGAACTCCACAATGTGGAATAATAAGCTATCTAGAACATGTATTGCAATCAAGCCAATAGCCTCATCATATTTTTTCCTATGTGAAAATATTTCATATTCCTTGGTAAAGGTAGATTGGTATTCATTAAATATAGACCATAAACCCTTAGAAAAAATCATTCTTTGCATCCTAACCTTCCACGTTGATAGTTATGAAGAGTAATAACCTCAAATCTCGATTCAACTCTTAGGATCACAACCACAATTAGAGGAAAATAGACAAATAAATAATAGAAATTGACCTAAAACCTCCAAAGTATGAAGCACAACTACAAATGAAGACCCCCACAAACATAAGCTCTCCAAGAGACAATATGTCCAATTAATCAAAGTAAATGTTAAAATTGACAAAAATTCAATAAATAATACCTAGGGCTGAATCTAGAATAGTGCACAAATTGAATGATAGAACTCTTGATAACCTTTCAAATGTTTCTACAATCACAAAAATTGAACAAATTGGCAAAAAATTGTGAGCTTGGGAGTCCAAAAGGGAATATTAATTTTAAGAATGAATAAATGCCACAAAAAAATAAAATTTTGAGAAATACTCTATACTAAAGATTGGCAAAACCAACTTTCCAACAATATCTTGTTTGGAAAATTTCACCTCTGGGAGAAAAAAATATCTCAATTTGGAAGAAGGACCGATTTGGGTATAGGGGTCGAATATTGGCCCTCAATCACCAATGTGATTGCTCACAATTCTCTAGCAAGAAAATATAGCCCTACAAGAGCATCGTCGACAAGGTGGCACAAAAATGATGGAGGTTGTGAAGAGGGTAGGGCCTTGATGGTGAGAGCTACGAGGTATATGAAGGACCTCAACTTTTAAAATAAGTTCTTGAAACACTTTACACTGTTGATAAAAAAAATTAATTAAAAACTAACAAAATTAAAGAATTGTGGTTTTTGATGTGGAATGGTATGTTTGTAGATGCATACTAATGATGAAGTTTAAAAAATCACGGGGGCTTCACTGGCTAGGCAATATTATATCACATGCATTCATATTGGGGGGTTTAATATCTCAAAAATAAGCTCAATATATTGCCTATTTGGTGAAAATAGGGGGTTTTTTAATTGGGCCTATGAAAAAATGCAATATATGGTCAAAATAGGGGGTTTTTAATTTGGGTTGTGTATTGGGAGGGGGTGAGAAAAAGGGATTTTAGGGAAATATTGTTTGAAAATAGGGGGATTATTTGGTATGCCATGAATACATGTTCTATAACCCAGGTTCACTAAGTGAAGCCCCCGTGGAAAAAAAGTAGGGATGAAACAATATGCCATCAAATTTTATTTTTCTATCGACCAGATCGTAGGTACTATGTAGGAGACCCATACAAACTATATGTAATCTATATGCTTATAAGAATTTGTACAACAAATAAAATAGGCTAAAAAACCTTTGATGTCATAGGTCACTATGACCGATTTGGATGATTTGACAAGCGTGATATTTTGAACTTCTAGACCCAATTTTAGGGTTTGATTTGACCCAATCTACCCCCAAAATTTAGCTACCTTTTGGATCTTGCAACTTCTCAAACATCAAACCCTTGTAACTTTCACAACAATGGTCAGACTTAGACAAAACAAAATCCAATCTTGACTTTCACAGCCATCTTGGTCTCAATGGTGAGCTTATATCTCCTTAAACACGCACAAAAATTAACCTGCAATGAAAAATATCTCATTTGGCAATAGCTCAAAACTCAAATCTGAGAAGGGTTTTACATTATCATGGATCTAATACCATGTTGAAGTTGAGACTTTGGTATTGCCAGGAAAAACAATGAAACTTTCCACAAGAGAGTGTTGCAACAATGAGCTTTCTTGAATATTAAAATATGGGATTTGGGTATATTACAAATATACAAACACCTTGATTATATAGGGAAGGTGTTATGAAGTATGTCAATTACCCTTGATACAAATATTAACTGCTCAATGCAAGTATTGAATGCTTAGATAGGTAAAAGTAAATGAGGTGAACATGACCCCATTATAACGAACTTCTAGAAATGACACCTAGGACCTAAGTAATCATAACATGTGAATAAGTTCCCACTATTGACACTAACACTAGAGAAAGCTGTGGAGAATCTTGTTATCAAGTAAAATCACTAGTTAACAAGTTTCTTACATAAGGTGGGTAATTACAAAACACCTAAATATTTCCAAATATTTTGATGTCTTAATTGAATTTCATGTGTGTGAAGGTGGATGAGGACGAAATATGTAATTCATGGATCATCACATAATGTCCATTAGGAGTAGTTTCATTACATTAAATATTGAGACCTTGATTTATGAATAAATGAGGAGGGTTTCCCATAATGCCAAATAGGCCTTGGATTTTGTTGGTAGATTGAAATAAAGAGGTAAGCATAACAAGAAATAGCAAAAAAGGTCAACGTCCAAGTGTAAAGATCAAAGTCTCTTTGAAAATCCAAAGTGATATGCTAGAATTATGACAATCCTAGTCATCTCTATAAAGAATGTAAAAAGAAGAAGAAGAAATAGAAATACAAAGTTAACTCTTATTATAAATCCAAAAAAGGAGGATGGTGATCCTTTCATTGCATCTTTAGAAATGTGTATAAACGACAACACATGGTTAATTGAATTAGATGCATCATTTCATATAACCTCTTTAAATAGAGATTAATTTTATTAGTATAAAATTTTTGGAGGTACGATGTACTTGGGTAAAGATTCTCATTTAAAAAAAAAAAATTATGACAAAAGTAAAACTAAATTTTATGATGGTAGAGTTCAAGGAATTAGTAGTGTTTTGTATAGTCTTTGATAGAACGTAATTTGCTATGTATGAGAAAATTAATAGATATGTACATGTAGTTTGTCTTTACTAATTTAGGATGTGAGATGGTTAGAGGTGTTATGGTAATCGATAGAGGTCTCATATTAAGAACTTTGTTTTATCTTGACGTATGAATAATTCAATAAAAATTACTTGTATTAAGGCCAAGTTTTCATCTATTTCATTGGAAAAAAGAATTGTATCTTCAATGGATGGTCATTCTTTTTAGGTACCAAACGGTTCTCTTTCTATAAAGTTAAAGTTGCCAATTGAAAAGACAATTATATGGAACCAAATATTAGATCATATTAGAGAGAAGTGCCTACAAAACTTGAAAAATGAAAACCTTGTTGGTAATTCAATTAATTATAATTTTGAGTATGATTTTTGTCAACATTCCTATATGGTAAAACAATTGCATTTGATTTAATTGGAGTTCTTATAAGTCTATTAAGATTTTTAATCTGTGTTTGGTCCAACTGATGTTCCTTCAACTATAAAATCCATTTTCTATATTTAGTTTTTAATGATTGCAGTTGAAGGACATAGATTTTTTTTAATAGAAGTTTTAAATCATTTTAAAGAGTGAAAGGCTATTGTATAAACTTGGACTAGAAATAAAATTAAATGTTGTAGGACTAATAGTGGCAATGAGTATTTTTCTACTAATTTTGATAAATTATTGAGGGATTGTGACATTATAAGGAAAAAGATAACTAGGTGAGACCATACCAAGTTGAGAGTTTCAAAGTCATGAAGGTGCATATAAATTTCATGGGTCTAGAAAGGACCTTAGGATACATGTTAGAGATCATGAGAAGTCCAAAGTCCCAAGAATTGAATGGGTGAAAATCCATGGGGTTAGGAAGTTGTAGGGAGGAAGGATATTGGAACTAAGTTCAAGGGTAAGAGGTTACTCTAGAAGTCTAAACTTTGAGAGAGGATTATATGGTGAGGGGTCAAATCTCAAGGACCAGAAAATTGGGATTTTAGGATAGAATTATTAAGATTTGATACTAAGGTATTAGAAGGAACTGACACCTTTGCACCAAGTACAAAGGTGCAAGGTACCACCAAAACTCCAAAGTCCAAGGAAAGGAGTTTATGGGTTCAAAATTAGGAAGCACAACACACTTGGGAACATGAAGGGGTTGAGGATCAAGCCACAAGGGTATTTGAGTCTTTATTTGGGTGGACCCATAATACTGGGTTACACTTTTTGGCCAAACTTGACACTAAAATCAGCATTTTGCATCAAACCTTTAATTTCTAAAACCTATAGTAGCTAAACCATTAGGAATTTGAAGATGAAGTAAACTACTAATTTGTGAGATTTTTCATATGGATTCTAAATATAATTTTTTTTAAATAATTAGAAATTAATTGTCCATATTGCTATGTAACTTTTAATAACTCGATATTTATAGTAATCAATATTTTTCAAAAGTGACAATTATTTGGTAACGCATAACATGTTTTATAGCAAGAAGGAAATTCTAATTTTTGAAATATAGGATTGTCACGCCAATATCTAGTGAATGGATTTTTTTTCACAATTTTTTGTTACATATATATTTTTTAGTTAATTTTTTAAGACAAAGTAATTGTAATTTGGATAGAGTTGTATTCTATAATACATAACATTTTTTGTATGCATTTTAATTAACTTCTTTTTATGTTGAAATGAGGATATTAATTCCTAGGGGAACATTTTTTACAAAAAAAATCTCAATTTTTCAAATTTTCCACATGTGTGAAACACAATCCTTAATGTTTGATGATAAACCTACATTCATAAGAAATAAAATATAAATATATTAATGAAATTAAATATATTAAAAATTATATTGTTTGGAAAGCTTATAATAAGGCCTAAATAATTATAAATAAATAAAACTTCTAAATGAATTCATTTAAACCCCTAAAAGCTGATGCAAAAGTGGTTTTTTCATTATAATAGGTGCGAAGGAGACTCCATTGCAAGTATGATTTAGAAGTAGAGAAGTTCTATCCAAGAAATTTTGATCTAAGAGCCTTTGATCTAACTATCCTCAATTAATTACTTCAAATGGGACCTCTTAAATATTAAATCATTATATTTTCTAAAAATAGTATGATTTCAACAAAAATTAGGATATACCAAAAAGTGTAACCCAATATTGTGGGATTACCCATTTACAAAGGAATCCAAGAGTGAGTCTAACATGAAAAAACTCTTGTATCTTGGTCACGTGATTAGCTCAAAATTGGTTAGTGTTGATAAAAAAAGATTAATGCTATCATAAATTGGCCTCCACCAAAAAATCTCAACCAATTGAAGGGTTTCTTTGGGATTTCTGGCTCTATCAAAGATTTATTAAGTGTTTCTCACAATTGGATACCCAACTTATTGATCTCAATAAAAAGGGAGCATTTGTATGGTCTATTGTAACAAGACAATATTTTGATCAGTTCAAGAAAATCATGAGCATATGTCCTATTTTGTTCATACTCAATTTCTCCAAGCCCTTTGATCTTGAATATGATCATGTCTTTAGAGAAGGAATATGTGTTCTCCAAATGCATGATAAGAATCTCATTGCATTTGAAAGCAAAAAGTTGAGAGGAGAGGAGAGTTATTCCATCTATGATAAAATTATCCTTGTTATAATGCACACCTTGGCCAAGTTCAAACAATATTTGGTTGGTGGTAAGTTTATTTTTAAAACTAACCATAATAATCTCAAACGTTTCCTCAATCAAAAAGATCTCAATGATAGATAGCGGAAATGGGTGAGTAAGATACAAGCTTACGATTTTGACATTGAATATGTTAAAGGAATGAACAATGTTGTGGTCGATGCATTGTCCAGAAGGCCACATTTGAGTTCCATGATGGAGATAATTGTTGATTGGAAGGAGAAAATTCTTGTGGGGCATGCAAAAAAATATTTGTTTTCACTAATATCTTGGAGAGGACATTGCAAGATGAAAAGTACAAAATGATGAATGCAATGATCCTCTACAAAGAAAGAATCCTTCTATTTCTTGAATCGAGGCAAACTCATAAACAAATACACTTAAGACATCATAACACATTTAACACCAGATTTAATGTGGAAACCCAAATAGGGAAAAACCATCGTGGGATTTCAGACCCACTAAGAAATATACCCTTCTAGAGTATTCTCGATTAAAAGCCAATCCTGTTACAGATTACATAACACATTGCTAGATGTGACCTGGTTAAGGGATTTCCCACGGACTTGCTAGAGTCTTGCACTTTGTTAGAAGTGACCTTGTCAAAGGATTTCAAACACTCATTCAGAATGTTACCTTGCTAGAGGATTTACAAATAAGACTGTTAGGTCCACTTGGTTAAGAGATTTCCTATCACTTACAAAATAAATAACAGTATAAAATATATCTGCAACTTTACATCTGAAATGCTAAAGCAGATTCTTTGTGCTCAAAATAATCTTGTCTTAAGACTTATCTTGCTCCTTGCTAGGCTTCTCAATATGTTCTTCAATCAGATATTCAATCTTCTGTGCTTGGTGATCACTGATGTAGTATCACTGTTCTTCTATTTGCCCGCATACATTGTTCATCAGCAATTTCTTATTTATGAACAATTCCTAATCGCTTAATCTCCTTTATCACATTTCCCATTATCAATCATAGCCATTAGATCTTCAAACGTGACTAGGTTCATTGTATTCTTTGATCTGAAATGTTTTATCTTGCCTTGGAACTTGTGCAAGGTTATGACCGCTCAATCTACGATGTAGATCTATCTCTTGTATTTTCGTTGTCGTAGATCTTCAACAAACTTCTTGCATGACATACCAATCATCTATATATCTCCAGCTCACTGGCATCTTTCATTTAATAATGTTTTTATCCATCCAATGCATTATGTTATTACTCAGTTGTTACTCGGTAAATACTGAACCTTTACTCGGTAGATATTTTGCCTTCTTTAACCGATAGCGATAACTTTAGGGTTTACCAACTAGCATCTTGCTCAGTTAACATAGAACAGTATCAATCTTTAACTAATTCTATAGTTTGAAATCTTTTCTCCTTCTTGTTCAGTCTTTGAATACTAATATATAGGATATCAAAACAATCAAAACAACAAGATATCATCACTATCTAACTCGGTAATAGTTTCCCATTGAATAACTTAATACTCCCCTTCATTTTCATTCCTTTTGTGTCACGTACTGACATCTTTATACTTATCAAAACATACTTATTAAGATATGGCAACATCATACTGAATCGGAAAATCAATTTCTTGACATCAATGACAAAATAATATTATTAAGATAATAATCATCCTTTATCAATTATCTCATCAATCTCCAACAACCTTCTCAATATCCTCATACCAACAAACTTACTAGAATGCCGACACTCTCTCTTTGTGAAATGCTAATAATCTCCCCCTTTGGCATTGATGGCAAAACCAACTTGATTTGATTTTAATAGATTTAGATTCGGATTGTTGTTAATCTTCTTCTGAAATCTCCCCCAGTCATTTGTCTTCTCCTATCTATCTTTACTAATTAGTCTTCTCCCCCTTTGACAACAATGCCAAAAAGAAAAACTAATTCATGATTCCTTCTACTGTGAAGTAATTTTCATGCAGTGAAAACATATACGAATGTATTATCACATTTTCGGTCAGAGCAGCTTGTCTTTGATCACAAGTTCCTGCACAACTTTAGGCAACCTCCTAAAGTGTGTAAAGCAACATCAACTCATAAATAGTTGTCATGTAGAGTCATAGAATTGATGCTTTCACCGAATTCTGTCAGTGAGTACTAGATAGGGGTAGGACCCCTAACTTACTTCTGAGATACTCAAAAGTGTCCCTTGGCAGTGGCTTTGTGAAGATGTCTGCTATTTGTTCCTTTGAACTAATATATTCTAGCACAAATTTTTTCTCTTGAACTTCTTCTCTGAGATAATGATACTTTATAGAGATATGCTTTGTCTTAGAATGCATTACCAGATTCTTTGAAATGTTAATGGCACTAGTATTATCACAGAATATAGTTACTGGCTCAGTAACTTTCTCATTCATACCTTGCAATAGTTGCTTGATCCATGCTATATTGGTACAATTCAATGTTGCAGCAACATATTCAGCTTTAGCTGTTGATTGCAAAATGTATCCTTGTTTCATGCTAAGCCAACTTGCTAGTCTATTTCCCAAAAAGAAAGCTCCACCTCTTGTGCTTTTCCTATCATCAATGTTTCCTGCCCAATCAGCATCAGTATAGACTTTTAAGTCAAAAACATTCCCTTGATATACTAAGCCATAATTTTCAGTACCTCTCAAGTATCTGAAAATCCTCTTGATTGTTGTCATATGGATTTCTTTGGGATCTACAGAAAATCTTGCAACTATACCTACTGCATGTGCTATATCTGGCCTACTGTGAACCACATATTGCAACTTTCCAATCATAGATCGGTAAAGTGTCTCATCAATAGATGTTGATTCATCATTCTTTGATAGTTTACAATTGGTAGTCATAGGAGTATTTACAAGTTTAGGATCCTCCATTCCAAATTTCTTCAAGATTTCCTTTATATATTTGGATTGAGTAATGAAAATCTCATTTTTCATTTGCAGTATCTGTAGACCTATAAAATACTTTATTTCACCGATTAAGGACATCTCAAATTCTTTGCACATTTCATTTCCAAAGTTCTTGCATAAAGAATCATTTCCACAAAAAAAATATCATCAACAAATATGGCTGAAAGCAATATTCCATTATCCTCATCATTCTTCATATACATGTTGTTGTTTTCACTAGTCCTTATAAAACCAAACTTGATTAAGTACGAGTGTAGTCTTTCATACCATGCTCTAGGTGCTTGCTTTAAACCATATAATGCTTTGTTTAGCTTACATACCTGATCTTTATTCTTGTCTTCAATAAATTCTTCAGGTTGTTCAATATAAACTTCTTCTTCTAGTATACCATTCAAAAATGCAAATTTAACATCCATTTGATATACCTTGAAATTTTTGTAGGCAGCATATGTCAACAATGTTCTCACTCCTTCAAGTCTTGCTATAGGTGCAAAAGTCTCA
This sequence comes from Cryptomeria japonica, assembly GCF_030272615.1. NCBI lineage: Eukaryota > Viridiplantae > Streptophyta > Pinopsida > Cupressales > Cupressaceae > Cryptomeria > Cryptomeria japonica. The sequence goes on from NC_081414.1 coordinate 699,130,718, forward strand.
CCATAATCTATTCCTTCTTCTTGAGCATAACCTTTACAAACTAGTCTTGCTTTATTCCGAATGATCTCTCCTTTTTCATTTAGCTTGTTTCTGAAAATCCACTTTGTACCGATTACATTTTTCTCTTTTGGTCTTGGGACCAGTGTCCATGTTTCATTCTTCTTGATTTGTTTAATCTCTTCTGTCATAGCATTTATCCAATCTTCATTACTAAATGCCTCTTTTACTATCCTCAGTTCAAATTCAGATATCAAACATGTGTTTTGTCTCAGTTCGTTCCTTGTCATTACTGGATCATCCTTATCTCCTATAATTTGACTTGATGCATGATTTCTTCTAACATACTTAGCTAATATAGGCTTGGTAGGCTCTGTTTGATCTTCTTCATCACTCGGTAACTGAGTATTTTCTTCATTTTCTTCATCAACTTTCTCGGTAGGACTTCTCGGTTGAACATATACAAACTCTTCATAATCTTCTGGTTCTTTGGAATTTCCTTCATCATTTCTTTCTACAAATTCATCAATTTTCACATTTGCACTTTCCACTATTTTGTTAGATGATTTGATCAGACATTTAAATGCTTTACTTCTAAAAGAATAGCCAAGAAATGTTCCTTCCTCGCTTTTCTGATCAAACTTTCCATTTCTGTCATTTTTGTGAACATAACATGTACTTCCAAATATTTTAAAATAACTTACATTAGGTTTCTTGTCATACCAAATTTCATACAGTGTCTTCAAAGTTCCTTTCTTCAGTTGTACTCGGTTCAGAGTGTAAACTGCAGTGCTGATTGCTTCTCTCCAAAATGTTTGTGGTACCCTCTTTTCTATCATCAGGATTCTGGCACAATCTACAATTGATCTGTTTCTTCTTTCAACTATCCCATTTTGCTGAGGTGTTCTCGATGCAGACACTTGTCTCTTTATACCATAATCATTGCAAAATAGGTTAAATTCATCAGAAATGAATTCTCCTCCTCTATCTGATCTTAGACATTTCAACTGTCTTCCTGTTTCTTTTTCAACTCTAGCCTTATACCATTTGAATATTTGAAAGGCTTCTGATTTTTCTTTTAAAAACATAACAGACATCATCCTTGAGTAATCATCCACAAATAATATGAAGTATTTATCTCCATAATAACTTTGAACTTTCATAGGACCACAAAGATCTATGTGCACAAGATCTAAAATTCCTTGAGTAGTGTAGGACTTACTTGTAAAGCTTGACTTTGTCATCTTACCCATCTGGCATCCTCAACATATTGCATCTATAGGTTTTTCTAAGCTCGGAAGACCTCTTAGTCAGTGCTTCTTACTTATTTTGATCAGGTTATCAAAATTTACATGACAAAACCTTTTATGCCATAACCAGGTATCTTCTATTTTAGCATACAGACAATTGTTCCGAGTTGAGTCGAGATGAAATGTATTACCTTTTATTTGTGTCCTGGTAGCAGCCAGCTTTCCATGTTTGTCATGAACTTTTACACTTCCTTTCTGAAATTGTATTCGGTATCCTGTATTGTTTAGTTGTGCTACACTCAACAAATTGTATTTCAAACCTTCAACCCAGTATACATCATCACATTTAGCATTGTCAAGAAGTTTTATGGAACCTTTACCTTTCACCGGACATGGTGCATCATTACCAAATCTTACATAGCCTCCATCATAATCTTCTAGTTTAACACACTTGTGTTTATCACCTATCATGTGATGTGAGCATCCACTATCTATGATCCAAGAATCATTTTTATTTATGTGAGATATTAAGGCTTTTTCCTCATACCTTTCTTCATCTGATCCAACTTTGATAGCCACATAAACAACTTCCTTTGTCTCAGTCCCATCAGATTTGTCATCATTGGATTCCTCATCAGCTACTAGGCATGCCTTTCTATCTCTCCTTCTGAAGTCTCGATGACCTCTGTATTGATTGTCTTTCTGTCTGTCATCTCGGTATTCTCTCTTTTCACTAGATTCTTTGTCAGGATAGTTAGAAGCCATGTGTCCTATTCTATCATAGTTAAAAAAATTTAAAGGTAACTTTCCTTTGTACTTACCTTTGCCTCTTGGTAACCTTCTGGCTAATAGTGCTTCAAACTCTTCTTGCTTTCTAATTTCCTCATATAGTTTGTGTACCTCTTCCATGTTTTTGCAAAACCTCTCACTTGCTCCACTGTGATTTCCTTCAGTATACTTATACATTCTATCATTGTAATCATCAAATTCACCAAGATGAAAAGAACTGCATGCAAATTCAACTTTATTTACTGAAGACCCACTGTTATCAAAATTACTTAACTCAAATGCATGTAGCTTACTGATAGTAGCATCCAAGGATACTGGCATGTTTGGTACAAACCTTAATTCATTGATTGCAGAAACTCGAATGGCATAAGCAAGTAGAAGTGTTCTAAGCAACTTACTTGTTACATCCTTTTCTTCAATAGTTCCTCCTGCTCCTTTGATTTGATTGATAGTTTCCTTTAACCTTGTACTATATTGGGTTATGTTCTCTCCTTCATTCATTCTCATGGATTCAAGTTGACCTCTTAGACTATCTACTTTTGCTCTTTGGACATGTTCATCACCACCATACACAGATATAAGCTTGTTCCACATCGCTTTGGCATCATTGCAGCCTTCTAGATCATTAAACTCTGAGTCGGTTAATGTTGATGTTATTTCAATCATTGCTTGAATATGTTCTTGCTTTTCCTTTATCTCTTCCATTGTCATCGAGTAGGTGCTAGGTGCAATGTAATCATTTTCCAGATAATATGTTGCATATTCTCCAATTCCTGATAAGTGAAGCTTCATCCTTTTCTGCCATGTGGAGAAACTTGACTTGTTCAGCTTTGGTGCATCCCTTTTATACATCTTCGAATCTTGCCTCAAGTACCTTTAAACCCTTTTTTTTCGGAGTCCAAAGCTCTGATACCAATTGTTAATAAGATGAGAGGGGGGGGGTGAATCATAAAAACTCACTATGAAATATATCTATTAGATTCAACCTCGGTAGCCATTATCCGATATGCAACTATGACTGTAAATCATTCAAACTCATAAACAGATACACTTAAGACATCATAACACATTTAACACCAGATTTAACATGGAAACCCAAATAGGGAAAAACCACTATGGGATTTCGGACCCACTAAGAAATATACCCTTCTAGAGTATGCTCGGTTAAAAGCCAATCCTGTTACAGATTACATAACACATTGCTAGATGTGACCCGATTAAGGGATTTCCCTCAGACTTGCTAGAGTCTTGCACTTTGTTAGAAGTGACCTTGTCAAAGGATTTCAAACACTCATTCATAATGTTACCTTGCTAGAGGATTTACAAATAAGACTATTAGGTCCACTCGATTAAGAGATTTCCTGTCACTTACAAAATAAATAACAGTATAAAATATATCTACAACTTTACATCTGAAATGCTAAAGCAGATTCTATGTGCTCAAAATAATCTTGTCTTAAGATTTATCTTGCTCCTTGTTGGGCTTCTCAATCTGTTCTTCAATCAGATATTCAATCTTTTGTGCTCGGTGATCACTGTTGTAGTATCACTGTTCTTCTATTTGCCCGCATACATTGTTCATCAGCAATTTCTTTTTATGAACAATTCCTAACCGCATAATCTCCTTGATCACATTTCCCATGATCAATCATAGCCATCAGATCTTGAAACGTGACTAGGTTCATTGTATTCTTCGATCTGAAACATTTTATCTCACCTTGGAACTTGTATTCCTTCCTTGGAACTTGTGCAAGGTTATGACCGCTCAATCTGCGTTGTAGATCTATCTCTTATATTTTCATTGTCATAGATCTTCAACAAACTTCTTGCATGACATACCAATCATCTATACATCTCTAGCTCATCCACATCTTTCATTTAATAATGTTTTTATCCATCTAATGCATTCTGTTATTACTCAGTTGTTACTCGGTAAATATTGAACCTTTACTCGGTAGATATTTTGCCTTCTTTAACTGATAGCGATAACGTTAGGGTTTACCGACTAGCATCTTGCTCGGTTAACATAGAACAGTATCAATCTTTAACTAATTCTATAGCTTGAAATCTTTTCTCCTTCTTGTTCAGTCTTTGAATACTCATATATAGGATATCAAAACAATCAAAACAACAAGATCTCATCACTGTCTAACTCGGTAATAGTTGCCCATTGAATAACTTAATACTCTCCTTCATTTTCATTCTTTCTGTGTCACTTACCAACATCTTTATACTTATCAAAACATACTTATTAAGATATGGCAACATCATAAAGAATTGGAAAATCAATGTCTTGACATCAATGACAAAATAATATTATTAAGATAGTAATCATCCTTTATCAGTTATCTCATCAATCTCCAACAACCTTCTCAATATCCTCATACCAACAAACTTACTGGAATGCCAACACTCTATCTTTGTGAAATGCTAACAAATGGACTTCACCATTAGATCATCGAAAGTGCAAGGGAAGGATTGTATTTATGTTATCATTGACTAATTGACCAAATTTTTACACTTTTCTATTTCTACATGTTTTAGAGTACCTTGAGCGACTGATTTATTCTTCAGAGTAGTGTTCAAATTGCTTGGCATGTCAAAGAACATTGTTAATGATAGGGACAACAAGTTATTTAAGTCTAATTTGGCAAGAATTTTGTAGATTAAGTGGTAAAAAACTCACTCCTAGCACTAGTTATCACCCACAAACTAATGGGAAAATAGAGATCGTAAACAAGTGGGTGGAAGGTTGTCTAAGAAGCTATGTTTCAAGGCAACAAATTGCTTGGGTAAGATGGCTTCATTTGGGTGAGTATTGTTATAACTCTATTTATAACATGTCAATGAAGATGTCTCCACTTACAACACTTTATGAATATGAAGCTCCTAACTTCACTGACCTCTTGTTTGGTGATAATAGAGTTCCCCAAGCTAAGGATTTGTTGCACCAAAATCAAGATACCATGAAATCTTTGAAAGACAACTTTTAGCTCACACAAAATTGGTAAAACTTGTATATAAATAAGCATCATATAGAGCACACATTTGAGTTTGGAGATATGGTGTATCTAAGGTTACAACCTTACAAGTATTCTACTCTCAAGAAGAGTGGATCCAAAAACTCAAGCCATGATTTTATGGTCCATTCAAGATCTCCAAGAGGATTGGAGAAGTGGCCAATGATTTAGAGTTACCAGAAACTAGCAAGGTTCATAATATCTTCCATGCATCACACTTCAAGAAGGCACTTGAACACAATGTGGTTGCCTCTTCATAGTTACCCCCTTTGGATGAATGATGGAAACTCATCTTGGTTCCTGAAGTAGTGATTGATTTCAAGAAGCACGCTTTGAGAAAGAGGAGCATCAAAGAATATTTAACTAAGTGGAAGAATCTTTTGGTGGAGGATCCTACTTGGGAGAGTGAGCAAATTTTGAAACATCTAACCTTGTAATTGCTTGGGGACAAGTAATTATAGAGAGGGGGGACTGTAATGTCCTCATCTCGAGCATGATCCAATTGTAGATAATTAGTCTATTTTCTAAGTTTTCTCGTAGGCCAATTAGTAAGGAAGAATTGCAAAGTTTTTAGAGAGTGCACAATTTTACTTATAGAAATGTTCATGGTAGTGAGTTCATATGGTTGTAATTAGTTGTTTGATGCTTTCAAAGTTATTTTTTAGCCTTTTGGAAGCTCTCTAGACTTCTTGGAAGAGTTGGGCTATTTTTAGAAAGCCACACAGATGGTTCAATTCAACATCCTAAGACTTCAAGATCACATTGATAGAATCAAAATTGTATATTTGTGTTATTTTGATAATTTCCACAACTCAAATAAATTATTGAATTAATTAAATAATTATTGTTAAATTGTTTAATGTTGAAAATGTTAAAAGGAAAACCTAGTTAATAATTTATTAAAAATGTGTTATAAGTTGTGCATCAATTTGAATGCAGGGGATTGGGGGTCTTTTTGGACATTGAATAATTATTTATTTTTGTAAGAAGTTTTGTGGAAGAAAAAAGACATTATTTTTTATTATTGTTATTTTTCCTCCAAAAAAGTTCTAAAAGGAGATTGAGAGCTCGTTCAATAGATTAACTATGAAATTGTATTTGCTTTTATATATGAAAAGAAGTTTTGTTCTCAAAAAGATTTGAAGATAAAACCCTTTGAAAATGTTAATTTTAAGGAACAAATACGCCTAATTGATTAGAGTGATTTCATCCAAGAATCACCAGTGAATTGCAAAGTAAAGTTCCAATATATTGATTGGAAGTATGTTTTTTTTTTTTATATTTTGAGTTAATAATTTGGGTTGCTAATATTGATGTGTCATTTTTTGAAAAGATATTGTTGATAGCTATTCCATTCCAAAATACGTGAAGCACCTCCTAGCTGGTCATGCATCCCTATCTAGGCCGTAAGATTTTGATGGGGCATAAAAAAAGGTTAAGTCTTATTTGTTTCTTACTATTGCTATTGATAGAATCTTATATGCTAATAGTCCAGCTTAAAGAAATTTGAAGGTCATATTGTATCTGGATGGTCCATACAAACCAAGGAGAGGCATAGGAAGCGTTGCCCAAAGTGCTTAGCATGTGGAGCTCATTTCAATTTGAATAGATGCACCTAAAGTTTGCATTTAAATACCAAGCATCATTCAAGTTAACTTTTAAGGTTTATGGTGGACTAGTAGTTGTGTTTTGTATTTGTACTTGTACTTGTTCATCAACAACATAAAGTATTATTTTTAGACTTGTAGATGAATTTTTCTTATCATTTCAATATATTGCTTTTGGCAATGTTTTGGGGTGTGTTAAGGATTTTTTATGTGTTCTTTTAGTAGCATACAATTTAGTGTGTTGGTTTATTTCCTTTCAACATATTTTGAGTTTATTAATAACGGTATAGATTTATATTAACAATTTATCAGTAAGAAATAAAGAACATCAAACCTTCATCAACATCTATTGTCATTTATTTGAGGTATATTTCTTGTTGAGTACTTGATTACATTGGTTTTCCATGATGACTTAACTTATTATAGAATGTTGCAACAATTACATGAGTGGTATTGCATTTGATATATCATTGTTAAAGCACTAGATGGTAGTACCATCAATGGGCTTGACCATTGTTCTTTTATGTAGATACTCACCCCATTGAACAAGTGGAAGAATTGTTTGTTTTCCACTAAATAAGCAGAAGAGTTGTTTGTTTCCTACTAAATAAGTAGAAGTTTTGCATTCACTAACCATTAAATTAGTGGAAGAGTTGTTTGCTCATTATATCATATATTCCATTAAATAAGCATTGAAGTGTTTTCTCTTTTCAAGAATGAGATTGGTCGGCTTGTCGCCTAGTGCATTTTCTTTTCGATTGTTGCAATCTAAATAGTTGTGTACCTCTCACCATATGTTTTCACATTGCCTATATCAAAAACCAAGTGATCAAAAAGTGACTTGGACATTGCTTTGTATCTCATTTTTAGTTGAATTTTTTCCAAAATATAAAATTAGGGGTGTATATTACACATACTTAAGGCATCACATGTAGGAGTGTCCAATTAGTTCTCATTATTGTCCCACATTTTTTTAGCTTAAGCATCTAAACACCAAAACCATAAGGATTTATTTAACGAGTCTTAGTCTAGGCGTTGGACTACACTTGGATACCAAGTCTAATATTTACACGAAGAGACATTCTCCAATAATATCACACTACATCATGTTATGATAATATAAATTTATGATTTTTTATTTTTTTTAATTATGAGATTAAAAAATAATTTACAATCAACATATGAAAATATTAATATAAATATTTAACAATAAACATGATATTAATGATATCGATCAATAATAAGAGATGCAATGTGTCAAGTTCCTACCAATAGTGTGGTTTATTAAGAGTAGAAAGTAAAAATGGAGGAAGAAGAAATATGGAGATATAGAGAATAGAGAGGCAAATAGATATAGATATAGAGGTCTAGGAAGGGAGAGCAAGAGGGAGAGAAAGGGAAGACATGTTTAAAGATAGAGGGGAGAGAGGAAGATAGAGGGAGATAGGTAAATAGAGAGGAAGAGATAGAGAGACATGAAGAAAGAGGGAAAGGGGGAGAGATAAAGAGATATAGATGGTGAGATAGAGTAAGAGCATAAATATACAATAAAGAGCATAAATATACAATAAGATATGTAGAGAGGGATAGAGAAATAGGAGAGAGAGAGAGAGAGAGAGAGAGAGAGAGAGAGAGAGAGAGAGAGAGAGAGAGAGAGAGATTCTTTTTGTTATTGTTACTATCCTCTCACTAAATATAGCATACTACATTTGTTGTACTTTGTGGGAAATTTTCATATGGTAATTATTAATTGTTAGTTGTTATTTGCAAATAAATTTATTTGTTAATTATGACAAGCTTTAAATAATTGCCTTGGCAAGCAAGTATTAACTTAATCATTTGCAATAATAAATAACACTCATTCTCCTCTAAAGGGCAATGAAATGATAATCAAACATCTAAGGCTATTTCATAGAATGTATAATAATAAATATAACTTAATTATATTTATTTAAATAATAAATATAAATAAATAATAAACATATAAATATATTTAATATTTTAATTAATAGTATATGTAAATATTATATATAATAATAATAAATATAAATTCTATATATGAAAAATAAATAAAAATAAATCATTTGAACTATTAATTAAAAATAAATTAATTCAATCTAAGTTTGTATAGCTTTAAAAGGTGTTGCCTAATAATATTTAGTAATTAAAAAACAAAATCCAAGACCATAAATATGAACTAATTCAAATTCAAAATTCAATATATTTGAATAAAAATATTAATTAGTTAAAATTTAAAATTCAATATAATTTTTTTTTTTATCTTAGTAGCGATTAGTTTTTTATTTAATAAATTGAGATTTATTATGACCCAAACCAGTTGGGATGCATCTATTCTCGCTCCAAAACGGCAGTGCGGATTGACTTTACACCGTCGATTTTGCAATAAACGACTGCGATTGACTAACCTATCGCTAACATGCTATACGAAAAGTCTGTTTTGGGAATAGCTTCAGCCAACCAATTGAAGCTACAACCAGAACACCACCTCCCTACAAAAACAAGAGGTTCATATCCATCAACAAGTATATACCTCAACATTACTCTCTGATTTGCCCTAATCCTGTGAGCGTGTATATTAAATATACATCCATCCTTGGCTCTGTTGATTTTCTTCCTCGTCGCCACTTTCCATCCTTCCTCCTGACACTCTTCGTGCATGGCCTCTAGTCAAACACCCTCTAATGACCTCACACCAAAGTCTCCTTCCTCCTGAGACTCCCCGTGCATGGCCTCTAGTCAAACACCCTCTAATGACCTCCCACCAAACTCCATACACTGAGAGGAATCCTACTCTCCCTCAGCTGATCTGATTCCCTCTCCTATACTCTACGGACCACCCTATTTTGTTTCTAATGCCCCCACAATTGGTAAATCAACACTGCTACTATCATTGTTTCTTGGCAAGCACTCTCCTACAGCTGGGTCCAGCAATGACTTCACCCCCATTTGAACCTCTACCTTCTCTTTTCTCTCTACATTCAAAGCATCCACTTCCTCCTCCACAAGTAATGGTTGGGGGAAACCTCTTTCCACCATGTTGCTTGTTTAGGTTGTTTCCGCCTGGCACACACAACCGCCACATGCCTTTGTCTGAAAACAACTTCTGCATTTAAAGGGAATCCCTTCAAAGTCAATCGGTTGCATCCAACATCCATTTGCTAATTTCAGAACCACTTCCTCTGGCGGGGGTTTCTTCATATACATCTCAACTAGGATATGAGCATAGGTTGTATGAGTAAAATCAAATGTTCCCTAAAAATTTTCCAAGAATATCGCCAATTGGTTTGAAGCAAGGAAAAAACCAAAATTGTAACGGCAGACTAGGGATTCTTATCCAAAGTGGAAACGTATCAAAAGACTGTGATAGGATTAAAGGCAGGATACCATGGCTTCAGCAATAACATATACCTATCCTCCCAGCTCCACTGAAAAGCACACAAGACCCTCTTGTCTTGTTCAGTGTCAAAAACTACCACAAAAAAACCTTGAACCCCTGGAAAAATTTGCACATCCCCTTCCAAAATCTGGCTCCATACCTCTGAAATCCAATCATGCAATGCACCAAGGCTTGGCCAGAAGCCCTTGAATCTTCCAATCAAGCCTAAATTCGTGAAATGTTTTTCCTTCTCTCTCATTTCTCTTTCCATCTCTTCACTAAGGTAAACAGTTGGTGTGTCAACTAGCGGCTCCACCCATCGTAAACTCCTATCCTCATCCCTGTCCTCACTATCACCATTATTATAGGAGTCGAGCCTTTCACCATTACAACCCATTCCTCCCACACGGGATACAACCTTGTTGCTAGGATGAGGACAGGCTAAATGTCTCCTATGAACACCACCCAAATGCTTCATACACAAATTCTCTCCATGCCTTCTCCGTCCCTCAACTATCCAAGAGAGAATACACTCATCGAGCTCAAAACTGACAAATCTCATCACATGTTGATCTGTATTGAAGAGGAAGTTCAAAGATCCCTTCCTCTTAACCTTTTCGTCGTAGCCTGAGAGAGAGGGATGTACTCCACCCCCACCTTGCACTACACCCCTAAGACTTTTGCCACTAACCACATAAGCATAGCTATAATTACCGACGCCACAAGAATGTTGACCTTAAAAACCTTTACCTCCATTTCGCAGTGGGTGGAGGCCATCAGAGCAAGCCCTCGAAGTTTTTAAAACCATAATAGAAGGGCACGGGAGAGACAACATCGCTCAAGATTCCCAATCAAAATTACATATAGAATTCAATATACTGATTTTATGTATATTGATAAATTTAAATTCAAAACTCAACATAAAACATGAATTTACTGATTATATATACACCAAACTATTATAAAGAATGAAAAAATACAAAGAAATTCATTAATATTTTCTAAACAATTAAAACTCATTATTTTAATATTCTTTTGAAAAAATTGGAGGTGGCCTAATGGCAGCAGCATTAGATCTTTTTTCCCTAAAGTTCTCTATAAGTAGTTAGTGCCTAATGTGTCCCTCTCTCACAGTCTTAACACTCTTTGGAAGTGTAACTGAAACCGTGCTCATTGGAACAAACTAAGTCTTCAAATTTGGAAAACCAAAGGTGATGCTCAATCACAACTCACTACTTGGAAACTCCTTCATGGGAAACTTCCAGTGGGATCTCGTCTTAAATTCCTCTTTCCGCTCCCATGTTGCCCCTTTTGTGGTAAAGAAGAATCACTTAAGCATTTTTTTTGGCTTTGTTCTCATGTGAGGGTGATATGGAACTCCCTTAAGATCAGCATACCTGCTCTCTTCCATTTCAATTGGTCATGGAAAGTTGCTCTTCTTGGATCCGCTCAAGCCCACAAGATGATTTCCAACTCATGCAAGCTTATCATCATTAAAAATATTTGGATGTTTCGTTGTCAGGCTGCTTTGTCTCGCTCTTTTCTCCCATTGGAAATTGAAATTTTCACTATATGTTCCAATCTGCAACCTCTGTTGACTTGGCTAGTATCTTATTTTCATGATGTTGCAACTCATCTGCAAGCCAAAAATCTCCAGGCCTAGCTACATGAGAGAGTGACAACAACTTTGAAGCATTTCATAGCAGGTTCTTCTCATTTTGTTTCTTCAGCAAGTGACGAAAAGACACAACAAGATGGGCTTCTCAATTGACTGGCACATATTCTCTTTCCATAGGAGATTTGGTTGTGTTGTCATTCTTTTGTCATACTTTTACATGTTGCTGCCCTCTTTTCTGCTCCAATCAACTCCAGAAGTTGTTTCTCTACAGCAAGGATAAAGTTGTCTCTTAGGCTGCATTCTTAGACCATGTGATCAGCATGGGTTATGTATTGTGGTTGATATTGCAGTGTTGCTCCATGTCTTCTGCATCTGTCATCGTTCACTATAGTTTTTCCAGCATTGCCTTTGTCTAATTTTGCTGCTACTTCAATGCTGGTGATGCAAATTCTCTGTTATTTGCTATCTTCAAGTCAGCTGAGTTGAATTTTGTAATCTGCTAGTCATGGGTTATGTATTGTGGTTGATATTGCAGTGTTGCTCCATGTCTTCTGCATCTGTCATCTTTCACTGTAGTTTTTCCAGCACTGCCTTTCTCTGATTTTGCTGCTACTTCAATGCTGGTGATGCAATTTCTCTGTTATTTGTTGTCTTCAAGTCAGCTGAGTTGAATTTTGTAATCTGCTACTCTATAATTTTTTTAGTTGCTTATTCCAATAAAAAAAATATATTCTTTTGAAAAAATCGATTTTCTTGATTAAAATTGGAAAATATTCAATTCAACCAGTTGAGCCAACTTTTTAAGGGAAGAAAGCATAAAATGATTTTGCAATCTTTAAAAAAGATTCGAAGTTGAAAATCTATTATTATTAATTAGCAAAGAAAATTAAATTTTCTACCCACTATTTTCAATATGAACCAGTAGAAATAAAGAAAAATAATATTTTTATAGATATGTAAAATATAAAATAAACTACATGAATGCAATTGCCTTGACACGAACTAATAATAATAAAATAGCTCTCAAATAAAACATAAAACAAAGAAATCAATATAAATAAAATAAAATAAATACTAAACAATTGTAAAATAAAATTAAATAAATAAATAAAATAATTCCAGATTGATACCTGTGGACGTTTTCTAAATAGATGTGTGAAAATGCCAGACCTAATTGTTTTACATTGCAACTTCTTATTTGATTGGACATTCATTATTGATCAAATGTTAAATAAAATAATCCAACTTAAGCATTCTTTTTAATATCGTATTCCGGGGCAATGAGGTCTTTGTATGAGGTGGAAGACTCTACTTTTCAGTTCAACTCCAGAAATTATGGCATGATCTCTTTGGAAAGAAATATGGTCCTTTGGGTTTCATGTCAGCATACACTGCCTTCATACAGCCTATTCACAGTACTATCCAAGCCATCCTGATCTTGACTCTCACTCGATATGATACACAAAACAAAACAACCACCATGCACTTTTGAGGTGACCAGTTATGTAAAATCGAATTTTAAAATACATTTTCGTTTCATCTCAGCATATGATGCTTACAATGCAAGAAGTTGAATCATATAATGACCCTCTCCAACAGCCATTAATCAAGAATGAATAAGCGGGATTCTAAAGGTGTATGGTAAATCTGCATTGAAAATATATTATATTGTTGGAAACAATCGTGGCTAAAAAGCAGGGTTCAAGCACCTAGACTAATGCCAAATTTCAGTCATTGGTTTTCTGGAGTGCTACCTTTACTATCAGCTCGACTTCTTTCTGCTACATTATGCACAGAATGGGTGTCACCGTTTTCAGTATTGTTATCTCCTCGTGAATCCTCTGATGGTTCAGTGCAAATGGCTGGCAAATTAGAGACAGTATCTATTTCTAAATTAATGCCTCCTTCACTTCTGTTCGGACTCACAATAGTTCCGCAACCTTTGGAATCAGGAACACCATAATCTGCAGAGTCGCTTTGCACCTTTTCATGAAAATCATTCTCTGGAGAAGGAAATTTTGCCGAATTGATTTGCCTCAAGCTAGCTAAGAATTTGTTGCCAAAAACATGAGCAAGGGTATTTCCATAATCATCATTGCTCCCCAAACCAAGGCTCTCGGCATTGCTATTATGTCCTTGAAGATCCTCTGATGCTTCAGTGCCAACAGCTGGCGATGTATTCATACCACCTCTTTCTAAATCAATGCCTCTGCCTGTGTTTGGAGTCATAATATTGCTGTAAACATTGGAATCAGAAATACCTTGCCTCGGAGAATCAGGTTGCACCTTTTCACGAAAATTGTTTCTTGAAGGAGGGATATTTGTGAAGAAAACTTCTTTGATGTTAGATAAAACTCCTCGATTGTAGGGATTCACTTTACTTTCATACCTAGAACGGAAGTTCTCGTATGTGGTCTGCAATCCCAGCATATCAAATCCCAATGTCAGTTGTACAGCATCGAAACAAATTGAATATTGAGAATAAAACAGGCATTCTATTAGTCAATGTAAACCTCAATATTTGAAACTTTTAAGACTGCACCGGCATAAGAATCACCTGGTTTGTACAAATCAGGTAAACGTGAAATGCAGCAAGCCCACCAACAAACCAAAATGCAACAAATGTATAAACCACGAGCACAAGTGATGCAATTCTTCCTCCCTTAGTAAGAAGATTGTTAATCTTCTGGTTTCGCTTGAATTCAATAATGTCAGCCAAGCAGAAGACAAAGACATAAATACACAGCAGTGTGGACGAGAGAACAAACATAAAGAAGAACCGGTAGTTGCGCTGCATGAAAACCAAAAGCAAATATGTCAGCATTCTTGAAATTGAGGAAATGTAAATATTGCAGTATCACTTATCATCACGCAAATCCAAATTGCATATTAAAGGGCCTTGTGTAATAACTTATTCCATGTCACAGAGCTTCATTATATATTAAAATATTATGGTTGGGAAGGGACACTTTTTTGAAAAAATGTCATAAGGGAAAAGGAGTTAACGAATCATTAAAAAGATAATTCCAGATGATACCATGTTGTATATTGAAAGTACAAAGCATGTATAATATCATCAAGGTGTGCCCATATGAAGCATCGAGTTCTGTTGGGATCCCCTGGACCTATATAAGCAGCCGTCTAGAAGCAACATTGAAAATAGTATGAAGAAAGCAGATTAATTAGTACTCTGTGTTTAATAGGCAACCAATAAGAGAAGCATCTCTGTTGTCTGAGCGGCAGTTGGGTTTTATTTGTCTTTGTACGTATTGAATACTGAGTGAATCAAAATTATTAAATAGCTACTGGTGGATGATGAACTTGACAGTTGCCATGTGGTATTGACTATTCACAATAATGCATTCTTCCACTCATCATTTTGTAGCCAAATTATTGCCAATTTTAAATAACCTTATCGTAATTTTGTATTTTTTTAAAAACTAACAATGGCATTCAAAAAGCAATGCAAAAAAAGATTCTTGCAGCAAAATAATATATCAAGAGAAAGTCTAAAAATCAGTATTCATAGCCAGCACAAAGATGGTGATGAAATATTAATGCCGTTCTGATTTACAATATTCAAGATGAACAATTTTCTGTTTATTTATTATTGGCATCATAAGGCAAGATGAATGACAACAATAATTCTTTCATATTTTAAATAATTAGATCTTCCTTATCTTAAATGAGCAGTGCAGAACTAATAAAATAAAATCCATACTATGATAAGAAAATACTCTTCTTCATGCAGCACACAAATATGATACTGTCCCTTTTATTGAAAAGAAATAGATTATATTTTTGTAGCTCAGTGTTCTCTTAACAAGAGTTGTGAGGAATACTCTGAAATACTCTTCCAAGTGCCACCCATGCGGTGTCCTATGCGATTACAATTTCCTGTGATGCATTGTAAGTCCCAAAGGTCTACCTCTCTCTCAAAGAGACTACATCCTTTGGGATGCAGCCTGTGAGATGCTACTGCCTGAAAATATCAATCAAAGTACCTGGTAGGTTCGCATATCACAAATTGACATGCCAAATGATCAATGCCAAAAGATATCAAATAAAAAGATGCTCTGTGAGAGCATGGACAGCCCAGGAAAACAAATTATAAGCCAAATATGAGCATGAACAACCCACAAAAATAAATTATTACCTAAATATGAGCACGAACAGCCCAAAAAAAGATTTTAAGATAAATAGGATATTACAAGAAAATCGACATCCATTTCCACACCAATTGGAGTGTATGTGTCAGTGTCATTCTATTTGCTTAGTTTGCTATTTTCTTGGTAGTAGGAGATGAGCAGATGTCAAGAGGCCTGAAACTAAGTCTGTATTATATTATTCTGGAGAGAAATCTTAATAAACATTTTGATCCATGGAGAGAGCACGTCTTAGTATTTCAAATGTATCCATTTCTCCAGTCCTGTAACATTTTTAAATAATGCTATAATTGTAGCATTTGAGGAGTTTCGAATGCAGTGCATCCTAAGAGAATATACTCTTGAATATGTTGTAATTTGTTAGGAAATAGTCTGAGGTGATGCAGGAGCCTCATTGGCAACAGTGGCAATCTTCAGGGCAATGTAGTAAATCTTTCTTGTTAGGTTTGTCAATTCAAAAGGTCTTTGGTTTGTCGGAAAACACTTGGGAATTGCTGGCCTAAGAGGATTAATACATGGTTAAATCAAGCTAAATCATCTCTAGTGAAACAATTACTCAACAACAATAACCAAGCTAACCGCCTTGTACATTTTTCTAACAAGGAAACATTATGAAAAAATTATTATAGTTTCAACATAAAGTAAAAGCATATTCTTTGTGGGTTTTATGTTTGATCAATGAAGCCACCATCAAATTTCAAACAGCTATCCATTTCAGACAAGTGGAAGACATTTCAATCTTGAAAGACATGTTATTACTTATTCTGCCTTGTTGGGGATAGATAGTTAGAGACAAACGTGACAGATAAAGTGGGAAGGTTGCTGAGATTTATTGCGAGTCCATAGACACAAAAAAGACAATATAATGAACAAATTTGGGGCTGCACATCATAAAATATATTTTCATGTCTTTGTGAACCTTCTTGTATGCCTTTGGAACTGTTTTAGAAAGATGTCATGGAGAAAATAAAGGAAAAATCATAACCATCAAAAGAGGGCATTAAAAGTGTTCTGGGGACATTCAAAAAGGAAAACCAAATGCCAAAACCTCAGCTGATAACCAAAAAGAAACATTTTTAGAGAAAATGGCATGAAAGCTAGGACAGTGGGGAGCATTCTGGAGCAAACAGAGGATGTGGTCAGGTCTGTGACACCAAGGTAAAAGTGTAGAAACTCAGAGAAGCAAAAGATCAGATCCTCTTATTTTCATACAGACCATAAGAATCAAAACAGAGTAAATTTGGCACTGTGAACATTATGAAGTTTGGCAAAGATTCAAGAGAAGCAGAGACCATTTTTTATCTAAGTTTTCTCCTGAGGGAGAACCAATCAAATCCAAGATGAAACTTTTAAGCAAAGAGATTTAATGTGAGATTTCATCTAAGTGTTCAATGAAATAACTGAACTAAAAATCTCACTTCTTTGCTTGTTTGATGATTGAGTTGAGCTGTTTGCAATGTACTTTTTGTTGTGACCTTTTCACACATCACCCCATTGCAAATGGGGACCCCCCTCTTTTGCTTTCTAGTCGCGTTGGTTTCATACGGTTAAGATGGCTAGCAATCAATTTTAAGCTCCAATTATGAAGTTTGACCTTAGGAGGTGATCAGGTCACCTGAATCTCAATTGCAAGCATGAATAGGTCCTAGGGTTTTAGGATAGCATAGCTCAGGATTGAGTCATGGTTGTCAAGAATCACAATAATGAAATACATCCAAATAATGAAGAAAGGAGGCGATGAACTCATGAAAGCATGAAAAGGAAATTTTTGACTAAGTCAAGCTTTTGCCTAGGTTGTGGTCTTGATGATGGCTTGCTCAACATGAGCAATTTGTGGGAATGTACCCTAGAAATGTGCCCATGCTAGAGAAGCAAGAATTCCAAGACACCTTAAGACAACACTAGTAAGAGGTCAAGAATGAAGAATGAGGGTGCAAAAGAAAAAATTGACTTAGTCGTGGTCCTGACCCTTAGCAACAAACTTGTGCAAACAACCATAAAGAATGCGTCCTCGGGTTTTTGTGCAATTGGATGTGAAAATTCCGCCCTAGCAACAAGGTTGTGCAAAGGCATGGTGAAAATGCCCCCCCGCCCCTTTTGAAGAAGTTGTGCAAACAAACATATAAAACGCGCTCAAGAGACTAGGATGTGCAAATGCATGGGCAAAACTTGCCCAAGGTTGTGCAAATGAGGGTAAGAATTGCGCCCTTGCTCGTGCAAACGGGTATCAAGAATGCGCCTTAGCAAGGATTATACAAACAAACACCAATTTAGCGCCTTCCTTTGTGCAAATGAATGCAAGAAATGCACCCAAGCAAAGGTGTTCAGATGTGAAGCAATTTGTTTAATTTGCTAAGTTGGCCATATTGAGAAAAAACGCCTAATAAGTTACCAAGTCAGCTGGGATATGAAGGTGAAATGATTTGCTTCTCTAAATCAAGTCAGTTGTGTAGAGAAGATGAAAGGGTGCGATCCTTGCAGAGAAGCATATATAACAATAGCAAGGAGCATCATTTCAAACACAAATTCAAATCAAATTGATCTGCTCTTCCAAACTCGCACAGAAGATAGCATCAAAGGGAGATTATTCCAGGTTCACCTAAGCAAGGAGGATGATTTAATCAAGCATTTGAGGGCAGCATTGAAGCAAATTCTAACTAACACCAGACCTGTAGCAGTCCTAAAGACAAGCCTGATTAAAATCGGACCATATACAATTGTCAAAATTTCATTTGCAGATCTGATTTTAAGGCAAGTTTATCATTTACTACGAATCTCAAGAAACCCTAGGGTTGAAATTTTGCTATAAGATCAAAGGTCTGAGTTATTTTTATCATCTTTAGGTCTAATTCAGTAGTCTAAGCACTGCAATCTCTTCGTATCAGACTGATTTCCAGTTTGCAATCTGATTTTCAAAGCAAATTTTAGTTTTTTATCTTGATCAAGGTATGTTATGTAGAAAGTTGAAAATGCTGTCATGATCTAGGATCAAGCTAGGGTTTCCTTGTGGCAATTTTCAGATTTCGTATCATAAAGGTTATTAGGGCTTGTTCTGTTCATATTCCTTGCATCAATCTCATTGTAATTCAACTAAAACTTAAGGCATAGGTGGTTTGCAAGATGACTTGTCTCGTCATCTAACCATCAAAAAACCTAAGCAATATCAATTTTGTAATACAAAGTAACTTGTCTTGCAGATAGATGTCAGGAGCAAGGACTGGTGGTAACCAAAGGCAGTGCAAATGAAGGATGAATTTAGAGTGCTCTTTGAATCCAAGATTTCCTCCAAATGGCGAAAAGTTGGTGACACCAACCTGGGTCATATCGACATCAATGACTTTCGAGACCGGGTGTTTGGGAAGGGAAAGTACAATACTTCCAAGATGGCAAGAAAGTTGACAAGGAACGGTATCTCTCATATTGCTGGCTTTCCCCCTGCAGTTCAATGTAGCGAGTGGATTGTAGAATGTGCCAAGCATTACAACTCAGAAAAAAGGCAAATTGTGGCACCCGATGGTAAAGTGTTGGTTTACTTCCCAAAGGGAGCATTGGCAGAAGTATTTGATCTTCCTATATATGATTCCATGGTTTACAAGAGGAAGAAGGATCCCTTAGCATTATATGAAAGCAAGCCTGAAAAATGTGCTATGATTATCAACAATGAGTGGATCAAAGAGTCTAGACATCATCATAAGAGGTTACCAAAGAAGCTTCTCAAATCTGACTTAAGAGGAAGGATTTGGAGAGTTAGTCATGATGCTGAACCGAGTCATGGGATCACCCCAAGCTTCTTTGTATGAACATTGGATGTGGTACTACATTGAAGAGGTTGCAAAGGGAGCCAAGATCATCAATTGGGCTAAGTTATTGAGTAACAACTTGAATGAACAGTTGAGTGATATAGAGCATACAAAGACTTTTTATATGAGCTAATATGTGGTCTATATCCTAGCTAGATATTGCAAATACAAAGGGCTAACTTGTAGGGCACCAGTTGGACCTGCTGAAGGGCAAATGTTAGCATCTGAAGCCTATCCTCAACTACACTTGCATAACATTGCTCACTACATGAGAGTGAATGATGCCTTCATGATGCACATCGTGAGAATGTTGCTAGGAGGTATTCACATGAGGTTGTCTAAGGGGGCTATGAATTTGATCAAAAAGTATGGTTCGTAACTTCGTGGTACATTCAATTCCCTAAATTCACTTAGTAAGGATACAAGGATTCTCATCATTTGTATACGGTCTTCCAAGGTATCCTACAAATAGGATGGTGCTACTAGAGTTATCAAGGCAATTGCTGTAGTATGGTAAGATTCAGAAGAAAAAGAAGGCAAGAATGACTTTTCCCATCATGATAGGGAAGTCCATTGAGACATGCTCTACCTTGCAAGCAACACAAGGATCTGAAGAGAAGTTGCAATATTATAATCTCAATACACACACTGCCAGAAGCAACTTCAATCCTTACCACAACATCAATACAGTAGAAGGAAAGAAATTCCATCATCTCATGCGCATTGAAGATCATTGGACCAATGCAAAGGATGACTATGAGATAAGAAAGAGAATGCATTCAAGGCTGTCACTTGAATTGATCAGACTTATGAGAGTATTGTGTGTGCCTGATCAGCTTGAAGAGGATGATAGGGTTATAATATAGCATTTTGACAAGGAGAAAGGTAGACCTATTCCTTCATTAGATTGGTCCATTTCTGAGATTACTCAATCTGAGATAATTGATTAGCCAATGACAGAAAATACTAAGAGATGGATACTTCAGCAAGTTGACAAATTAAGAGAGAAACACATCTCTTTAACCTATGAATTGATGGACAAAAGAGAATCATCATCTTCAAAATATGAATATTCCGAGGAATCGGAAGATGAAATCACAAAAATGAAGTAAATACACAAGAAGAGAGTCATGGCAGACATAGAGATGTTCTCGAGAGTTCACAATCTCAAGGAAAGAAAAAGAAAGGAGTATGTGAGGAACCAGTGCAGAAAAAGAGACATAAGTCAACAACTACTCAGTCCACTACTAGCACCTCTTCCATGAGAGAAGTAGATCTCTTTGTGGATATGAATAAAGCTTCAAAGGCAAGGTATGAATCCCAGGAAGGAGATGGAATTACTCCAAATTCGCAAGATAGGAGTGTAAATGAATCAAATGAAACTATTCAGCAAAATGATGTGGAAGTCAAATCACCTCCTCAAAATGAAGATCCTCCACACAATCAGCAAGCAAATACTGTTGGAGAGATGCTAGGGATGAACACAGATGCTCATGAGGAAGAGTTCCATGAAGATACAACCTTAGCCCCAAGAGGAAATCAACAGCAAGCTGAGTTGGAAGAAGATGATGAGCAGTTAAGTCAAGTACCTGAATGGCTAAGGGAGAGAATGAAGAGGAAGCCTATAACGGTGATTGATGAGGTGAAGGATTTGGATTCTTTACTAGCTCGGGTGAACCAAACTAAAGAAAAGAGGAAACCTAAGAAATATTCTGAAATTGTAAATGAAGCTTCCTATGTCCGAGCAATGCAAGTGGCAACTCCAAAAGTTGATAAACCAAGAGAGAAGATCACAACTGAAGATTTCTATATAAGAGAGATCTAGGTCCTATAACTAAGAGTCAAGTAGTTGATGATCTACGAGCTTCAGTCTTTAACATGGAAGAGAAATTGAGGATGGATGCTGAAAAGAAAAGACAATTGAAGAAAGAAAACAAACAGTTAGTGGATTCTATACAATGCTTGGCAAAGCCACTCCGACAAGAAGGTGAGACATTTGTCCCTCCTAAAGTACTTTCAAAGGACGTAGTTGAAGGCACTGAGGAGACAAGGGTGATAGTTCAAACAACCAAAGGGTGGATTGAAGGTAAATTTGATCAAGCAAATGTGTTTACTAGAGAGTTTGTGCAAACATATGATATAGTCACATCATTCTTGTGTCAGATTCATAACACAATAGAATTGTGGGAAGACTTCCAAGCTATTCAAGATAAGACTATCCCACGTTTGCAAGCATTGAAAGAGATTCCTAGGCAAACTTTGGTAGATAGAGGGGAAATGGAGGCAGAGGCAGTTTATGACTTTGGTTGATGGTATTGTGCCTTGGTAGCTAAGAAGGAGAATCTTGAAAGAGTGAAAGAGGATTGTATCATAATGGAAGAGATGCTTAAGGGGATTTACGATCAGCTCCTTGTGTCAATCAAAGAAGTGTATGGGCAAGAGACAATTGATGAGAATGGTTTGAGTGTTGATGATTTGAAAAGTAAAGTGAAATGCAATTTCTTTCCAGCTACAAGCTTTTCGGCAACTCTTTTGAGCAGTGTTTCTTCATTCATGGAAAATTTTAGAAAACAAGAATTGGAATGGCAAATAACTTTTGCTACTTGTGCTGCAACGTTGGATGCTAATGACTTCAAGCTTGACATCATATTGCAACTCTGTAAGGGTTGATTGGAATGCCAAATTTTCCGAAGAATGTGTGTTTCATTCCGTTCCATGAGTCAATGGAGCCTGTGGACAAGTGGATGAACTAATAATGTGCTTCTTCTCCTAAAGAATAAGGGAAAAGCTTGCAAGCTACGTCTCCATATTCAATTGGCCTATTTCGTAAGAGGTCTTCAAACATCTTGATATCTCAAAAGGCAAATTCAGCCCAAATGATGAATTAAAGTTAAGTATTTTCAATCTATACCACATTGTGGTATGTGGAATTTGATACTACTACAACAAGAAGGCGTTCCTTCATTGGAAAGCCCTCACCTCAGCGGAATCAATTGATAGAGTTGGTTTGAATCCAGTTGAAAAGTGTGGCCATTGCCTGGGTAGGTTTGCAACCAAGGAAATTGCAGTAGTAGATTCTAGTTGTCCAAGAGATTTAAGCTGCCTCCCAGAAGAATGGCAGGCAGATATGGAGCACTAGCTGCCAACATGGTAAGAGGGCTTATGAGGTTGTAATTTTGCTAAGAAATAAGAAAACCAGGTTGGATTTTGTTGAAAAAGACAAACAGAGAGGTTTTATAACAACAGAAGATGTGAAAGATGCTGAAGAAGAGCCAAGAGAAAAGGAAGAAGAACAAGAGAAAGCCAATGAGCAATAGTTCAAGGAAGGTGAAGATAGGCTCATTAGAGATATCTCAAGAACTCAAAGAGGAATGAAGATGAAAATTCCAGGCTTTTCAGAATCCCCAAATCCTAAGAAATAAGAAGACTTACAAAAATAGAGTATTTTGAATTTGATGATATCAATGATCCCAAGAGGTTAAAGATGGCTCAGACCAAGACAAAAGAAACCCTATGCTGGAAGTAAGTCCAAACTGAGAGAAATAGAAAAGGAAAAAAAAATCATAAGTGGAATAGAATGGTTGTTAAGTTGAAGGGAAAATTCCTACCAACTGATTGCCAACTGGTTTGCAAAAGAAATTGAAGAATTTAGGACAAAGAGAGCTCAATGTCAAGGATTACACTGATGAGTTCAATAAAATAACCATTGGATTTGGTCATAATAAAGTAGACCAAGCAAAGGTGGCCAAGTACATCAATGGTCTGAGGATGAACATTGAGGATGAATCGAGCATGGTAAGATTGTCTTCTATAGAGGAAGGTTATCAATTTGCACTGAAATCTTGGGGTAAGTTGTCCCAAAGACAACAAGGTACAGCAAGAGATCTGCTAAACACTAGAAGAGAACAAAAGTGCCACGAGGAAGAAGCTAGCATATTTCAAATGTCATAGTCAGTAATCAAGAAGAAAATTTTATCCTATGAGAGTAAGAGAACAGCATGGTAGAGGAAGGGGAATATTCTATCTAGTGCAGGTTCCAAATGTGGTCCAGTTCTTCATATAGAGTCTATAAGTATCCAAAAGCATAGAATGATGGTAAGTGGAAGAATGAGGCCAGCACTCATGTTGTACAAGTTGACAAAGAATCAGTTGCATACCCAGACACACTAAAAAATGGAGTAGAGAGAGGGTCTCATATGAAGAGAATACTATTGAGACTTGCTAGGAGCAAATAAGGACAATGAGCCATTGCAAAGGGAAAGATTCTCAGGACTATCTGAAAATCAGGATAAGTGCTGCAAAGTTTTCATTGATAGCTGTAGTCAAACCTAATTTCAATGAGATTGTCGAATTGGATTTGAAAATGGTAGCACAATGATAAAGTCATCATGTGTTGGTAACTAAACAATGTTTAGTTAGTTTTCAAATTGCTTCATTTAAGGATGAACTTTGCCCAGAGGTTATCCCAATCAATGTGTGCCAGGTTTTGTTGGTTAGACCTTGGCAATTTTAGAAAAGGGCTTTGTGGTGATGGAAGAGCAAACACATACACAATTGAGAGGAGTGTAAATAAGTATACCTTGAGTCTATTCAAGGAGAATGGTGATGAAGTGTAAAGTAATAGAAAGGTTTTTCTGATTGCTAGCAAGCAATTGTTTGCCCTCTCGGGTGAATAACTTAAAACATAAAGCATGTAATGCAGAATAATAACGCCATAGATATCAGACAAGTATAAGAGATGTTATTCCATTCATAGTTGTGTGTTACAAGTTACATTCCGAAATATATAAAGATACCGAGGGGGTGCAAGCGCCAACCGTCGCACCGCAACGACCACCCCTCGGTTGCCAACTAACCAAAACAATTACACATAATTAACTAGTCTTATTTTCGTGTACAATAATGCCGCCAACATCATCCCCCCCAAAAGAAAAGTCGTCTCTAGGCGACTAACAACAAAAACGGAGACAATGCAACCTATACAAAATATACATTAGAAAAAACTAAGGAGGGGGTTGGGGAAGCGTCCTTGAAGTAGAAGGTTGAGATGTCGATGTCTGGGTTGCTAGGCGAGCGCGGAGCTCATAAACCTGCTAAGTATGTGTCGTCACATCCCACTCTGCCACCAAGACTTTCTCCAAAGTCGTCTTCACCATATGCACGGCTTCCAGCAGCTCCTTCTCTTTGGTATCCGTTGTCGCTGTCATACCAACCAACCGAGTCTGCAACAGGCTCCTCTCGGTAGTGACTGCCTCTAACTCCTGCTGCACGAGGCTCCTCGCACTCTGCTCTGCTGACAGGCGAGTCTCTACCTCCGCCTTCTCTGCGCGGGTCATCTCTAGCTGAGCCAACAACTGGGCTCTCTCCGCTGCCTAGGAGGCCTGCTAAGTGGCCATATCCCTCTCCAATGCGACTCTAGCATCTTCGCAGACCACAAACTCATGCTGGGTACGCCGTAGTGCATAGTAGGCATCCCGGTAAACCTGCTCAATCTCTCGGACAATTGTTGTCACCTGACTCTCCACAACGGGCTGACGCACCATCCAAGCCTGGAGCATCTCCTCCGTCTCAATAGTTGGCCATCCCTGAGACTCAAAGCATAGTAAAGGCTGCGGGGCAACCCACTTGCATAAACCGTAGGGCCCTCTCCAACTCCACCACAACTTGCCGCAACGCTCGCATCTTGGCAGTGGCCACCACCTGCCTACCCCTTGTCACCATGTCAGCTAGATAAGCCTCAATGTCCTCCCCCTCCTGCTCCGAAGGCTGTGAAGTCTCTGGCGGAACTGACACAACCACATCCTGCTGTGAAGCTACTTCCTCCGCCACCAAAGGTGTACCATCCCCTGGCGCCTGGATGGTAGAGACGACCTCTCCTGCCGCATGCCCAACTACTGGCACATGTGTCTCGCCAGAGGAATCGTCCAAGTCGACTACCTCTGCTCTAGTCTCCCGACAAGATGAGAATACAACAGCTCCCTCCGGTTGTGCCAATGTCATCTGAAATCGCTATGTGAGCCAGCTCTCCATAGCCACGACCGACGGGTCGGCACGCATCTCTACGATTGGGGGATGGGTCGTTGTCATCGGCTCCTCCAACAAAGACGCAGAAACAGTCACCACTACCTCAGTCCCCACAACGTCCAACTGCACCTGAGGCTCCGTATCCACCACCTCCCTCAGGCCTTGCGCCTCATCCACCACTACCCAGTGCAGTGACTCCTCCGTCCCTGACTCTGCCATGTCCTCGGTAAGTGCCACCGTGGTTAGGCCCGGTCCCGGTGATGCTACCTGTTGCTAGATGGGGCCAAGTGTAATTGGCGTGCGGCTCTGCCCAAAGGCCGGAATAGAGGTGCCGCCTACTCCAGATGATATCCTAGGCATGCCCATCAGTAGCAGGGGTGGGGCAAAAAGGACCCGCTCCTCCGTCGCCCTGCTGCTATCATCCTCCTCATCTTCCGCTTCTAAATCCTCTGTACTACTGGAATCCCTCCCGCTGTCAACTCCCCTGAGGCCGTATCTACCGCCTGTTTTCGCTTCGCGGAAGAGTGCCCAATGTCCAAGTGTCTCCAATACATGATAGGAGGCTCACCCGCTGCCAACGGTTCCTACGGCTGTACCTCCAATTCTGCCTCCGGCACTGCTTCCCACGTGGCCCCTAGGAACAACCCTATAGCATAGTGGGGCATATAGAATGTGCGATGTTGCATCGCCTAGAACTCATATATGCGCTCTGCTAGTAACGCGGCCCAATCATACACAATGCCATTCATCAACCCGTTCATGAGCATAATCTGAGGGAGGGCAATGTCTGATGCCCTATATGATCCTGTCAATCTGCTCTTGATGACATCCATAATGCACCGCCAGTGGCCCTCTGCAACAAAGGTCTTACGGATTCCTTGACCCTTTGTGGCATTAGCCACGCTGTCCAACTCTGCTGTCGTCAAGTTCCTGGAGATTAATTTAATCCACCGCTCCTTCTCTTCCCGCTTCATCTTTTTAGCCTTCAACTCTATTTTCTTGCCCTACCTGTCTGGTATGTCGAATACTCTTGTGAAGTCCACCGCTTTGAAGGATATGGTAACATCCCTCCCGAGGTATTCAAAAGTACTGGTGCGTGTGTGTCTGTCGAAGGTGTCTACCATGAACCGTAGGGCACCCTCATACTCGCAGATGGGAAACACGAGCATCCGAATAGCCCACTCCACTTCTACCTTTCGGAGGTTTTGCTTCACCAAATCATTGTCGGGAGTGTCCTACCACCATTTCCGACATTTCGACCCATTCAGGCCTTCAAAGGTGATATTCTGGGGTGTTAATGTATTTTTCCCACTTACGGCAGCTTGTGGTGCTTTCTGTTTTTGCTTTTGTCGGGCGCTGGCATCCATGGTGCTGCCTGCAACTCGTACACCTGAGGATGAAACCCTGGTATTGCTATCTATCTGGCTGCTACTGGAGGAAGCCTACAGCTGTTTTTTCCAACTTCGTTTCCCTGCTGAATCCTTTAATCTCTGGTATAACTGATTTCTAGTTAAAAATCGTACGGTCATTGGACACCTTCGTAATGACCTTCTCCTTCTTTTTCCCTTGCATTCCTTCTCCTTTTTTTTTGCTTCCGTGGGCTGCACGATCTACTTGTGTGCGTTTTGCGTTTGTGTTTGCGGGGGTTTGTTTAAGTGCGGGTGCCACCGCACGGCGGTGGTTACCACCGTACGGTGGTCCCACCATCGGTGTTACCACTGCACGGTGGTAACACCGGTCATCGTCGGTGTTACCATCGCCTGTGGTCACCGCCGGTGGTCCCATCGTACAGTGTTACATCGTGCCCCCCCCCTTTTTGATCGTACGGCCGCCTGTCGTACTGTTGTGACCATTTCACACATCGCCCCATTAAAATGGGGACCCCCTCTTTTTTTGCTCTTGTTTTACCTGTTCTTCTCTCTGCTTTAGGGTTTTGAATTAAATGAGTGAGTCGTCTGGATTAGGGTTAAGCCTTAGGGTTTCCGTTGATATTTTCAAGCCTAAGTCCAATCCGATTTTGGCAGATTATTAAGCATCCTCGCATTGATTACAATTTTGAAATATGATGAGCCTGCCAAGAAGTCAAGTTTGTCTCAGGATGGGTCCAGTTAAGATTTTGAAGGCAAATTCAAGTTAGGTCTAAAGTGTTAGCATTTCAATGATTAAATTATGCCATTTTGTTCGGGTGAATTTTGACCAAATTTTGGAAAGTTTACTAACTTGCCCCTGGCCTTGGAGATGGCCTAATTTTGCCTTGTCAAGTGATTGAAGACCAAAAATGTGGATATTTTGGCCTGCAGAGGTGAAATCGCTCCTGTCCCTCACCCAGGGACCAGGGCGAAATTGGTATTTTATGCATCTTGGTTATTGACTTGTTTCATTTGTCTTGTGCAGGGTCGCCAGGAGATACAATCGAGCATGAATTAAAGATTTGGAAGATTTTTTTGAGACTCAAAATGGCAAATTTTTAAGGTTTAAGGCCAAAATCGCTCCTGTCCCTCTCCCAGGGACCAGGGCGAAATGGTTTACTTAGGGCATTTTTGGCCTTAGTTGATCAAACTGGAGCATCAAGAACGCAATAAGGGATGAAATCAACATAATGGAGCACCCAGACTTAGTCGTTTGCAATGAAAAGTTGAACATTTGACCTTAAGGACAAAAATCGCTCCTGTCCCTCACTGAAGGACCGGAGCTTGTTTCTCAAAATTGCACTGTCCTTGCAGGGCCAAGACAATTTTTGGATGGGAAGAGATCAAGGAGGGCATGTTTTGTCCATTGAATATAATTTGAAGTAATTTGCAAACAAGGAAATATGCTAAGATGACAAAATCGCTCCTGTCCCTCACTGAAGGACCGGAGCTTGAACTCCAAGTTTGCCTTATTCTTGCAAGATTAAATGATTTTGCGATTTGGAAGAGATCAAGTAGAGTACGTTTTGCCCATTGAATATAACTTGAATGGACCACGAAGGAGAAAATCAACCCAAGGTACAAGTTCGCTCCTGTCCCTCTCCCAGGGACCAGGGCGATTTTCAAATGAAGCTCTTGTCCCTCTCCAAGGGACCAGAGCGATTTTCTCAAAGGACAAGTTTTGGACCAAGGAAAGGCGAATTTCAAGCTTGAGATGAAGGAAAGGAAACCCAACCAATCTGTTGAAGATAATCTTGAAAGTTGGCGAAACACAAATAAGCTTATAAATGCAAGTTCGCTCCTGTCCCTCTCCAGGGGACCAGGGCGAAATCTTGGTTATCTAGCATTCCCTTCCGAATTTGGTTGAGTCCAAGCCAAGGCACATGATGGTAAAGATGTTTGGAATGCCTCAAAGAAGAACGAAGTTGTAAATAACCCGAGAACTTGATGGAATTGCCCAAGGCGCTCCTGTCCCTCTCCCAGGGACCAGAGCGAAATCCTCAAATTTGCCTTATTGCCTAGTATTTTGGAGTACTACTATCGTTTGCAAGACTCAAGAAGGAATAAGAAACAACGTTTTTCGCTTTGAAGGCAACTGGAAGTTGATATGATCAAGGGTTCGCACAAAGAACAAAATGGCGCTCCTGTCCTTCAGTCAAGGACCAAAGCGATTTCAATAAAGTCAACCGTTCCCTTCAAAAACTACGTCAAGGCAAGGTCATGCAAGATCCCAAATGTCTTTAGGAAGATGATAAACAAGGAATTGACCCCAAGACTCGACAAATTTTGGCTAAAATGTAAAGTTCGCTCCTGTCCCTCAGTCAAGGACCAGGGCAAAAATCTCCAGAATATCAAGTTTGCTTTGCAAAGGACAAGATTGGCATGCGTAGAACAAACAAGGATGATCATTGCCTACCTCGCAAGTTGATTTGACGATTTAAAAAACAAGGACCAAGGAGTCAAAGCAAAAATCGCTCCTGTCCCTCACCAAGGGACCAGGGTGAAAATGGTTTAAAAGGCATTCATTCAAAAAATTGAATAGATCAAACTCCAAGCTACGAATGAAGACCCCATTTTGGACGTAAAGGAAGTGACTTTGAACGTGAAAATCAATCCAAAATGCATGAGCGCTCCTGTCCCTCTCCCAGGGACCAGAGCGATATTGATTAATGTTCCAAATTCCTCCCATGTTTAGGCGCCAATAATTTTTGAATTACATTAAGTGCTAATTTCGATAAACTTTGAAATATTTAATTAAATTGGCATTTAAAAATAGCGCATAAGGCATTTAATAATTAATTTAGCCTTTTAAAAAATCGAAATTATTAATTACTAAGGCATTTAAATTAATTAATTATTAAATTAAATAAAAAGGGAGAGCGCTTGGGGTTATATTTTTATATTTTTACAAAAGTCGGCCTCCTTTTTATTTAAATTTTGTTTATTATTTGCCTTATTTCCAAAAGTCGGCCTATGTGAGAATAAGGAGATGAGCGCCTATATAAGAAGGGTACTTTGAAGCATTTTAAAACATCATTCAATCATTGTTACATGCGATTTTGGAGAAGAAATAAAGGGAGCGAATTTTGATCCAAGGAGAGGAGCGAAATTTCCATCCAACGAGGAGTGCGAACTTTGTTTGTGGTTAGAGGTGGAGCGGATTTTCCTTTAAGGCGTTGAAGACCCCAAGGGTGGTGGAGTTAATAAAGGAGGCACATTTGCTAGGAGAAGCTCACGTTGAAGACTCCAATCTTCATTTTGCCTAGGCGAATTTCCTAGTTTTGCATCTTTTTTAGA
This sequence comes from Cryptomeria japonica, assembly GCF_030272615.1. Lineage (NCBI taxonomy): Eukaryota > Viridiplantae > Streptophyta > Pinopsida > Cupressales > Cupressaceae > Cryptomeria > Cryptomeria japonica. The sequence goes on from NC_081414.1 coordinate 699,161,092, forward strand.
GTTAGTTCTCAAGAAAGGTATGGCAAGATCTCCCTTGTCCCAATTTTGAATTTTGAATCGTCCTAGCCCCAATTTTGAATTTTGAATTTTGAATCTTGAATTCCAAAATTGCATCGTTATATTTAGGAAATGATAATTCAAGGATTTATCATGAAGTTTCCTAAATTTAAATTTTAATCTATATTTCTATATTGCAAAATCTGTTACTCATTATGAAATGTTGTGTAGGTGTCACGATGGCGACCCCAAAGGCAGGAGCATCTACCAGTCGTCTAGCCCTCATGAAGGAAGATCAAAAGAATGAAGAAATGGAGACCAAGATCGTGTCGAAGTGGAGCAACATTGGAGATACCAACCTGGGAAACTTCAGTGTGAAGAAGTTTCGAGAGGTCCCTTACATTGGCAAGCCATCACCTGCCGCAAGGAGAATAATTGAAAGTGGCATTATCAAGGCAGCCGGCTTCCCTCCAGCAATCTAGTGCCATGAGTTGATGATCGAGTGTGCTCGCCATTATGATCCACAGTCCAGATCGATCGTGTCCAAGGAAGGAAACACTTTGGCTTATCTTTCAGAGGAGGCTATCAGTGAAGCTCTTCACCTGCCAGAACATAAAGATATGATTTATAAAAGCTTAGAAGGAGCCAGGTCCATGTACGAAGATGATCCAGACACTTGCTTGAGCATCATCAACAAGAATTGGTTACTCAAGAGTCGTCCTCGCCTGAGCAAGATTCCGAACACACCACATAGGATCGACTTCCAGGAGGAGTACAGAGATTTGATAACATTACTCAACCGAGCTATAGGGGCTCCTCAAGCCTTCTATTTTGAGAAGTGGATGTTCTACTTCATCCAAGTGATAGTTCAAGGAAAAGGAACAATTCATTGGGCTAGAATGATTAGCCATTGCTTGGACGTGCAGTTAAGAAGACTGAAGGCTACCAAGTCCTTCCACATGAGTTCATACATCATATATGCCTTGATAAGGAGTTTTGAATATGCAGGACTACCTCACAGAAGAGTGATCGGAAGAGGGCCCGGGGAAGTCAGAGTTTGTGATTCCTATGTTCATTTGCATCATCCTCCAGGAAGTGACTACAAGTTAGTCAATGATACCTTCACGATGAACATCACCAGGAAATTGCAAGGCGGGATTCACAATCGGCTATCTCAAGATGCACGAGAGCTTGTAAAGAGGTACGGTGCTTGGTTCATCCAATTTTAGAAGTTTACATATATTAGAGTTCATGGATGTCCTTCACCTCCCTACATGTTGCCGAGATATCCGACAGACAGAATAGTGTTACTTGAGGTAACTAGAAAGTTGGCAGCTTATGCGAAGGCATTCAGACACAGGCATGGAAATGGAGTTCCTGTTCCTATCATACTAGGAAATTCAGTTGAGGTATGTCCTAATGTTCCAGCTTTAGATGATGCGGAAAGAGAGTTGGCCTTATATTCTTTTTCATTCTTTTCATTGAGGGAGAATTTCGATCCTTATGGGTATATAGAGGAGACAATTGGTAGGAAGTACAAGCATGAATATCAGGTAGAAGATTTTTGGATGAATCTCTCAGATGATTTAGAAGTGAGAAGAAAGATGCATTCCAGATTGCCTTTGGATTTCATCAGGAAATGCAAAGTTTACAGAGTGGCCGATCAAGCTCAGGACAGTGGCAGGCACCTCCAGTCATCTTATGATAGAGAGGACAAGGCAGTGAGGATAGATTGGAATGAACCTGAGATTGTAGACTTAAAAGCTTTGATGGCTCCAGTCTTGTCCTATACTCGCAGATGGGTTGATGTGCAACATCAAAAGTTGAGAGAGCAGGGCATATCTATGACTTTTACTTTGGAGGAAAGGCCAGGAGAAGGAGGAGCAAGTGTAAGTGAAGGTAATCTTCATCCCAGAGGCACGAGCGAAGGCAATCTTCGAAGCACCAGTGAAGGCAATCCCCATCCTAGAGGCTCAAAGAGAAAAGAGAGACCTGAGAAAAGGGAATCCTCCAAGAAGAAGCCAGAGGCCAACCGAGATCGTTCATCCGGCACATCTTCTCGACAAGAGTCTAGGACACTTGAAATGGAGGAATCTATGGAATCAATACAGAACGATAAACAGGAAGAAGGACACGTACCTCAACGTTCATCAAGCCGATCTCTCCAAGTCAATGAGCTACATGAAGACAAGAACGATGACAAAGTGACATCTCCTCTCAGAGAAGAAGAAACATTGCCTAAGGAGATACAGGTTAGAGAAACAAGATTTGCCATTCCGGATTGGTTAAAGGAGAGACTGACAAGGGTGATTGTGATCGAGGACGAAGATAATGTGATTGATTTAGAAAGCCTTGTTGGAAATTCTCAGGAAGTGATAGAAAAGAGGAAAGCCACTAAGATGTCCAAGATGATCAGAGATGAGACAGGATCCAGGAAATTGCAGATAGCTACACGAGCAGTGGACAAGTATGAAGGTGAAATCCTTGCAGAGGAGTATGATGTAGAGACATTTGAGCTTGGTCCACTCACAGCCGAGCAGACATTGGATGAGGCCACTGATTCATTTGAGGCACTTAAGGACAAGCTTAGAGAAGAAATGGAAAAGAATAGAAAGCTTGAGCGAGAGGTCGGTGCTTGGAGAGGCTACTTTAGCCATCTCAATCAGCCTTTGAGGCGTCAGGATCCAGCGGTATCTCCTATGCAGGCACTTCCCTTTGAATCAGTTGGTGAGGCAGAGAGAGTCAGGAGTTTGGTTCAGCTTATGAGCTCTTGGATTGACAAATCCCATACAGTTGCTATTGAATTTGCAACAAGAATGATGCAGACCATTCATCGGGCTATTCAGGTTCTTGAGATCATCCACAACCTAATGATAACGGTAGCCGCCTTTGCTCATACTAAAGATGTTATCATTCCTGTCCTGCAAGTAATCAGACAAACATCAAGGAAGGTCCTAGCACAAGAAAAGATAATGGATGGGGGACCTCATAGTTTACTCCAATGGTCAACTTTACTCCAGATGAAGGAAGTTCTTTTTGAGGACATCAGTAACAAATGCAATCAAGTTGAAGAGATTATCCATCCGATCCACGACAAAGTGTTTGAGGTATTATGTACTATTCTTGGCAGGACGATTGCAGTTGAGACAGATGTGGATTTGCAAGAATTAGAAGAAAGAGTCAAGGTCATCTTTTGCAAAGATGAGAATGTTATTACAGATGAGCAACGGGATCAGATGTTTGCTACCATGCTCTTGATTGAGAAAATCAAAGAACTTGAACCTGGATGGGACACTGCTCTTCTCAAGGCTTTCGATCAGGTCATCCACTTGGAGGAATGAATGAGGAATCTTCCCGAGATTCCAATTGCTGAGATCGAAGGAATCGTGTCTAGATTCATTGCATATGCTAAGAAAGAGCATTGGAAAGGGAATAAGATTCTAGAAGAAAGGTTGTTATAGATGATGTGGCACCTTAATTATCATTGGTCTATGTCTCCTAGGTTTTTGTGCCAAATTTAATATTTGGCTATGCATTTAATATTGTTCAATAAAAAGGGGGCTATTTGTAATAAACCCTAATTAGGGTTTAGGTGTCATAATCTTGGCCATTGATCTTCTTTTGATCTGGACCGTTCATTGTAATTGAGGATGCTATTTATACCCTCATTCATTTTCATTTTGATATAGATATAGAATTAAGAGAGAGCAATAAGAAATAGTTAGAGTTTAGAGTTTTTTTAGAGAAGCAAGTTATTTTGTAGCAAGATTGAGCTTTGAAGAAGGAATTTCAAACAATTGTTGTTTATGATGGCTTTGAGATCAATAAAATATTGAAGTTATGGTGTTTTATTGCAATTCTTGTGGTTATCTTCATGGTTGTTTACTTTCTTGAATCATTCTCAGTCAAAGTAGTATTTAAGTTTGAAGGACTAAGTGTTGGGCTTGATCTTTGCTGAGATTCACATTCCAAACCACTAGCTTCTTACTGATTGTAGGAACGCCTTGTGTGGTCAACTGGAGAGACTTGAATTATTTAAACCTTCAATCGTCATTGAGCTTTGGATATGTGCCTTCGTGGTAATGTCCATGATCCTTGAGGAATTGAAAGATCATTTGTTACCTTAGAAGATCGCATCAATTTCAGTTGAGTTGTTATTTCATGGCAATATTGAAGTTGGTAGAATCTTACCAACTCCTGCCCGCATTGAGTCATTCTTAGGATTAGATTAGAGTTTATCTCTTGCAAACCCCACCCTTTTGATCTTTTTTGGAATTCATTAGTATTAGGAAATCTTGTTCCTGCAATTCAGATACGTAAGTCCCCTTGATGAAACAGCAATCACAACGACCACTGGTGCTTATCCACACGTAGAGACCCTACATAAAAGAACATTGGAGTCACCCTGATTGATCCTTTTTTGCGACATCTTCAACAATCAGAGACTTTATTCAAGAGAGGATAAGGTACCCTTGGGTATTTTATTCTATGTATGATTGTGTACAAAATACACGTCAACACGTACGACCATATAGAATTTAATTTTTTTCTTTTGACTGTACGGTCACCTGTCGTACGACTATACGGATTATTATTATTATTATTATTATTTTTTTTTTTTAATTATTTCTTCTAGAGGGTCTGGGATTGGTCGCCCGTTCATGGTACTGTTTTAATTTCGATCCATTGACGGCGTCTGGCGCCTCCTTCCCGTCCAGCATCCACAACTTAATCGCCCCGTTGGTTTGACCTCGCGTACCTTGAAGGGCCCTACCCATCACACTTTAAATTTTCCTGGTTTGATTTCATTCTTCCCATTGAATTTCAACACTAATTGCCCCAGAGTGAAATTCATTCGTCGAAGATGCTTGTCGTGCCAGACCTTCCGTCTTTGCTGGGCCGCCTCTGTGGCCCATTGTGCCAGCATTCTTTTTTCGTCCAACTTACGTAGGGCATACAGTCTCTCCCTCAGGCTCTCCATATCCCCGAGTCTGTTCTGTATTGCAATGCGAAGGCTTGGCACCATGAATTCCACTGGCACCACCGCTTCCTGCTCGTACATGAGCTGGAACGGAGTCTGACCCGTGGTCACCTTGTTAGTCATTCTGTAGGCCCATAGTACAGAGGGTAACTTCCCCTCCCAATCTTCCTTTTCTACCCCGCAGGACTTGTAAATTACCGATACCAATATTTTGTTTGTGGCCTCCGCCTGGCCATTGGCACGTGGGTAGTACGGGCTCGATAATGAGTGAAAAATCTTAAGCTCTGAGGTCAACAGCCGTATGACATGGTTCGCGAAGTGGCCCCCCCGGTCACTGGTCAACTGAATAGGTATACCATATCGCGTAATGATTTGTTCGTAAATAAATTTTGCCGTGCTTACTGCCGAGTTATCCGGGAGAGCCCTCGCCTCCACCCACTTAGTCAAGTATTCTGTCGCAACCACAATGTACCGGCACCGTCGTGTGCGGCTGGCCTTAAGAGGACCTACAAAGTCGAGTCCCCATCGTTCAAAGAGTTCCTGTGCGTGCGAGGGGTTGCGGGGCATGAAGTCCCGCTTCAGAGGTTTGCCCGCCCGTTGGCAAGTGTCGCACCCCACGACCCACTCCCTGGCGTCGTGATGTACGGTTGGCCACCATAGTCTTGCCAGAAGCACCTTGCGGGCTGTAGTGTCTGGGCCCATATGTCCACCTGCGGGTCCTTCGTGTGCCTCCCTTAATACACTCGGAACTTCTTCTTCCATGACACAACACCTTAATACTTGGTCTGGCCCCATTTTGTAGAGTAAATCGTTGGAGCGAGAAAGTCCTACTCCTTAATACGAGCTTTCTCCGTTCCCCTAGGGCCATACCCTCCGGAAATCGGGATGTCGATAGGTATTCTCCAATCTTCTTGTACCACGAAGGAAGTACGGCTATTTGGAACAAGTGCGCATCCAGAAAATCATCATTTACTCCCTCTGGAGGTTCCTTCGACTTAATCCAAGACAGTTGATCGGCTATGACATGACTTCGCCCTGGTCTTACCACAATTGAAAATGTGAACTCCTGTAGCAGCAATAGCCAACGGCTTATCCTCCCCTGGATAATAGGCTTGTTTACCAAGTACATGAGTGCCTGATGGTCTATGTAAAATGTGAATGGTGTAGCCGGTAGGTAATGACGGAATTTCTATATGGCATAGACCATGTCGAGGGCTTCGTGTTCTATGGTACTATAGTTCTTTTCAGCCTTCGAGAGCAACCTGCTGGCAAAATAAACTAGGTGGTCCAACCCGTGTCCTCCTACCTGGGCTAGTGTAGCCCTGATGGCATAGTTTGAAGCATCCACGTGCACGTGGAATTCCTTATCCCAATTTGAGTATGCCAGTATGGGTCCTCCCATCAACCTTGTCTTCAGCTCTTCAAAGGCCTTGCTCTGTGGCTTTGTCCAGATGTATGGTTCCCCTTTCTGTGTCAACCTATCCAACGGGTGGGACACCTGAGCGAAGTTCTTGATGAACCTCCTGTAGTACCCCACATGACCAAGGAAGGATTTTATCCCCGTGACGTCCGTAGGAGGTTCCATTTCTACTATTACCCGAATCTTGTCCGGGTCCGTTTTCAATCCTTCTTTACACACAATGTGTCCCAACAATCTTCCCTGTGGTACCATGAATCTACATTTCTTCGAATTGAGGGCCAACCGTGCCCTCTGACATCTCTCTAGGCACTCCCGAGGGTTTTTAGGTGGATGTCCTATCCGTTGTAAATAGACCAATCGTCCAGGAAGGCTTTGAAGTTCCCCACCGACATCTTGTCAAAGATGTGCAAGATGATGCGCTGGAAGGTGGTCGGTGCATTGCATAGACCGAAGGGCATTCGATTGTATGCATACACACTGTCCTCCACCACGAAGGTTGTTTTCAACTTATCTTCCTCCACGATGGATATCTGGTTGTACCCAGAGAACCCATCCATGAAGGAATAGATTTCATGTCCAGCTACTTCCTCCAAGATGCTGTCGGTGAATGGTATGGGAAACAGGTCTTTAATAGTGAGAGCGTTCAGACACCGGAAGTCTACACAGATCCGGATCTGATTGGCCTCTTTCTTGAGGGAAATCACAATGGGAGACACCCATTCGCTTGTCTGCACTTTGAAGATTATGCCCGCTTCCAACATCCGCTCAATTTCGTCGTTCACCCATGCAGCATAATTTTTGTTCATTCGTAAGGCCGCTTCCTCACCGGTTGGGCTCCCGGTACCAATGTTATTCGGTGTACACATAACTCAGGGGGCACACGCTTCAGGTCCTTGTACGTCCATGCAAAGACATCCTTGTATTCAAGGAAAATTTTGAAGGCTGATGCAAAGACATCCTTGTATTCAAGGAAAATTTTGAAGGCTACAGCCTTCAGCACTGGATTCCAGTCATCTCCGACAAGGATGATCTTGGGGTCACTCATCCCCCTGAGGTTTGTCTCCTTTAAAGTGGCTTCCTGGTATTTAATGGGCTCCCCCTTCGAGAATTGGTGTGTCGGTGTCTCGTTCACCGAGGCCCTCCCTTCCTTGTACTCGCCATATTCTGGGGAAATACATCTGGTTCTTCCTCAATGCTCAATACATTGCACGAGGGTGTAAATATTTCATAGTCTCCCATTTGCCAATGGAAGAGACCATTCAAGGAGTCCTCGTTGTCCCCTGAACATGCCTCCAGTTCTAACACCCCTTCGTCACTAGGCTCCATGTGGCGTCCGTCTCCGCCCTCCCCCAACTGGTCTCCCTCCCATTCCGAGTCGGAGGAGGATGCTAACTCCTCACTCACCATCTGTGTACGGAGATCGATCACGTACTTCCTCCCTACGTTTTCCAAGGACATAGTATTACGCTTCCAATTTTTGGTTCGCTTTTGCTGCGATGAGCCACCCACACCCGAGGATGGCGTCATACCCTTTTTGCTTCAGGGGAATTACTACAAAATCCAGCACGAATGGCTGCGTGCCAATCATCACTTGCTGGCCCATGAGGGTACCAAGGGGTTTAATCCCATGCTGATCTGCCCCTAGTAGGTTGAACGTGAGGGGCCACAACGTAGGCTTTCCCAGTTTTTTCCATGTCACTTCTGGGAGCACATTTACTCCCGACCCTCTGTCCACAATAGTGTCTGTCAAGGTAGTCCCCAGTATGCCCATTTCTACTACCGCCGGTTGGCGTCCGCTGTTGACTACCACAACATGGGGTCGACCGAGGGGCTTAGGACCTCCCTTAACACAAAGTTGGCTGTGGGGCTCACGACCTCCCTCATTTTCACCTGTGAAGGTACAAAGTTTAAGATAGTCGTTTCTAGCTATGGCATGGTCTCTAGGAGGTCTTGAATTCTCACGGGTACCTCTATCTGCAATATTTGTCATAAGATTTCCTCTTCTCCCCTCGTCCGTAACGGACTTGCAGTCTGGTGGCTGTTCTGCCTTTGTGCGGCCATTTCCTTTGTGATCTCATCTCTTGCTTCCCGCACTCTCTCGGTCTCTGTGCGGGGATTTGGGTATGCACTCTTTTTGGCCTGCACCCTGGTGATTGCCAATACTTCCGCCTTCGTGGGTTCTATGTTTAGAAGGTTTACACCAGGCTTCGGGCAATTTGCGTCCTCATGGTCACCTGGCCCGCACCATCGGCAGAGGTGCTGAGGAGTGGCTTCCTTTGTGCAATCGCGGGCAAAGTGTCCCCACTGATTGCAGGCCCTACACTGCATCATTGGCCGGCCCTTGGCATCATACTAGATCCGGTTTCTGTTATTGTTATTATTGTTATTTCTTCCACCGCGTCTGTTATCTCGGTATCCTCCAGATGACGCCATTGTGTTATTTTGCTAGCCTGTACCCGCTAGTGCGGATGTTGTAGCCTGCTCCGTGAATAGCACCTGATTCATTTTGCGTACTTCGGGTTTTCATGTTGTATGGGCACTCCTTGGTGGAGTGTCCCATCACTTGGCAAATCTCGCAGAATGCCTTCTTCTGGCAAGTACCCTTTGTGTGCCCTTCCTCTTTGCACTCGGTGCACCATATGTCTCCTTTGTTCTAACCAATGCTTCTCATTATTTTGAATTCCTTTCTCATTCGCTCCATGTCTTTCTGGAGCGCTTGCACCCGTTTGCCAGCCTCGTTGTCGCTGCTGCTTTCCTGAGAAGAGTCATCCTCCTCGGACGAGCTATCCTTCTTCATTTTCTTCGATGTCTTGGTCTCGCTCTCGAGATCCATCGCTCTATTATATGCGTCTTCGTATGATGTAGGTGGAACGATTTTCATCTTCTTTCAAAGGGAGTGTTTCAGTCCCTCCACGAACCATCGCTTCTTCAACCCATCTGTTGGTTGACTCTCCATTTTTCCCAATAGTTCCTTCAGCCGCCGACTATAGGCTCGGACAGTCTCGTTCTTGTTCTGCTTCGTTCCATAGATCTCAGCGACTATTTCGTTGTCATCTCTCAGGAGGCGGAACTCTATCCCAAACTCCTTCAGGTCGGCCCATGTGCCGACTTTGGCCTTATCCATATCTGAGTACCAGTCTATGGCCACTCCCCTCAAGGTTGCTGGGAATTGTGTTACCCATTCATCTTGATCGGTAACACCATTTGCTGACCATATGGTTTCGCACGTTCGACAATGGTGGACAGGATCTTCCTTCCCGTCGCCATTGAACTTTGGTAGTTTCTGTTTGCTCGCCATTGGTGGGGGTCGTCTCCCCTAAGGTGGTTGTTGCTGTGTCTGAGCCCCTGCGCCGCTCCCTCCAGCGCCCGTGGTGTGTCCTGCGTGGGTGACTGGGGGTACGGTGTCCTGCTTGTCCTGCGTCGCACCTACAGCCATACAGTTGTCCTCCCCTTCGTTCTCACCCGCGCCCACTCCTATCTCCCTTTGGTGATCCTCACTTCGTGGTGTAAGAGATAAGTTCCTAAACTGGTCCCGTGTCTCCTCAACTAGATTTCGTCGTAACCTTGTTTCCTCCAGAAACTCTTCGTGGCTCCGCACCCTACGGTGTTCTAGCAACGCGTAGAAATTTCCCTCGGCTTCTACACCCTCTATGACACCTCCTTGGTTCCCTTCGGGCCACCCTTCGGCAGGTCGTCCTTCGGCAATATGCCTCAGCCTCCATCTACGTTCTACTTGCTGCTCCAGAATCAAGGCCCTCTGTGCGGCCTCCCACTCGTCCGTTTCTGCTTTTTTATTTCTATCTTTATTCAATAGGTTAGGCATTAATTGCCACACATTTCCATAACTCACAATATATAAATCAAAACACGTCTTTATTAATTCATTTCGTTAGATACAACTCGTGTCAATGACACTTTTATTTGCATATAGAAAGTTCAAGTTTCAATTCCCTCCTGGCCTGGCGCCATCTCGTTCCGCTTCCCATCGGCTGCTGTCTTCGTACTGTTGAAGGATTTGTTGGCGTCGCTCTTCCTGGGCAATCTCCTCCAGGCGAGCTTCTTGTGCCAGCGATGCCTATGCAAGTAACCGAGGAAGATGGTTCATCAACCGATTTACTGCCGGGCTCACCTCCAACGCTGTCCACACGGCACTTGGTGGGATTTCCGCCTCCGTCGCCTCTCGTCGGACTTAGGTCTGGATGGCTACCTGGAGCAGAATTGAAAATTCTCTCGTTGCGGTGTCTTCTCCTGTGTAAAGTTTTGTTCGCGCGTCGTCGGCCTCTGGGTTTACCTCACCAACGGGTAGGCCCATCGTGTCCGTGCGCCATCCGCATCTTCCATTCCCGAGTACGTCTAGGCAACGGCGCCAAATGTTTGCCCTCTGGAGTGAATAACTTAAAACATAAAGCACGTAATGCAAAATAATAACGCCATAGATATCAAACAAGTATAAGAGATGTTATTCCATTCATAGTTGTGTGTTACAAGTTACATTCCGAAATATATAAAGATACTGAGGGGGTGCGAGCGCCAACCGTCGCACCGCAACGACCACCCCTCGGTTGTGTTGTGACGTTTTCACACATCGCCCCATTGCAAATGGGGACCCTTGCTTTTTTGCTTTTTAGGGTTTGTTTTTGGGTCTTTTAGGGTTTTGTTAGTTAGCCTTTGCATTTTGAGTGCTGTCGGGGAGATCAATAGGATAGCAAGTCCGGCTTGAGTGATGTCCTGATCTTGAAATTTGGCTAAGTCTGAAAGTCCTAATCCTGAAATTTGGCTAAGTCTGGAATGTCCTGATCCTGAATTTGACTAAGTCTGGAAACTGAAAAACCTCAAAAAACTAGATTTTGCAATATAACTCCTGGAGGTCTGAAACCACTCTCAAACATCCTGAAAGTATATATGGAATATAACTTAAAGTATACACTTATACTTAAATGTTATATTCCATTAAAATTGTCCTGATAGAGAGTTCGAAAAGTCAAATTTCGCTCCTGACCTTCACTGAGGATCCAGAGCGAAAAACGCTCCTGTCCCTCTCCAAGGGTCCAAGGCGAATCGCTCATGTCCCTCACCAAGGGTCCAGAGCGAAAAAGCTTAGTGGAGTCATTCCTGACCTTGTTTGGACAAATTGAGACATCAAAGGCATGATGGAGGACAAAATGAACGTGATAGAGCATCCAGACTTGATTAAGGACGATGAAATGATGGAGTATTTGTCTAGAAAGGTAAATTCGCTCCTGTCCCTCACCAAGGGACCAGGGCGAAAATCACTCAAATATCAAATTTGCTTTGCAAGGGACAAGTTAAGTATGCGTAGAATGAATGGATGAAGTTATTTTTTGCCTTGTGACGTAAGTTGGCAATTAGAATGATCAAGGATCAAGGAGAAAAGCAAAGTTCGCTCCTGTCCCTCACCAAGGGACCAGGGCGAAAATGGTCTAAGAGACATTCATTCGAAAGATTGAATAAGATCAAGCTCAAGGTTCCCAATTGAAATGCCAATTTGGACGTAAGGGAAGTGACTTTGAACGTAAAAGGCGAGAAATTCAAGAACAAAATGCTAAAGCGCTCCTGTCCCTCTGCCAAGGACCAGAGCGATGAGGTTAATATTCATTATTCTTCCCATGTCTAGGCGCCAACATCATTTTCAAATTGCATTAAATGCTAAATTTCGATGAACCTTGATATTTTTAATTAAAATTGGCATTTAATGGGTGCGCACAAGGCATTTAATTGATTAATTTAGCCTTTTAAAAATCATTAATTACGAAGTCATTTAATTAATTAATTATTAATTTAATTAAATAAGAGGGAGAGCGCTTGGGTTTTATTTTTATATTTATACAAGAGTCGGCCTCCTTTTATTTTAAATTTTTGTTATTATTTGCCTTATTTTCAAGTCGGCCTAGAGGTAATTAAAATGGTGAGCGCTCTATATATTTGAGGCATGTTTTTCATTATTCAAATCATTCACTCATCATTTCAAGTGCGATTTGGAAGAGCAATTTGAGGAGCGAATTTCTACCAGGAGTGGAGACTAAGAAGGGCGAAATTCATCTTGAAGGCTATTGGAGAGGCGTATTTCTTGCTAGATTGGAGGATAAATTCCAGATGTTTTGAAGGTATTTGAAGGCGAATTTCCAGATCTTGAAGAAGCTAGTGGAAGATGGAGTTCTTTTCCAAGCTAAAGGGGGCGCATTTTGCTAAAGGGAGTCTTGATCTACATTTTGCCTAGCGAATTCTCCTATTTTTGCATCATTTTTTAGAATTAATTCCCAAGTGGAGGTATGGCGTAATCACCTTGGCACCATTTTTGAAGATTTAAATTTTGCTTTGAAAATCCTAAATTAGGAAATGATAACTCAAGATTTATCATGAAGTTTCCTAATTAAAATCTTGAATCTTCCTTTTAAAGTTTAATTTTTGCAAATCATGTTACTAATTTTGAAATGTTGTGTAGGTATCAAGATGGCGACTCCCGAGCTCGAAGGATCTACAAGTCGGAAGACTCTCCTCAAGGAAAATCAAGCCAGATCAAGGACGATCAAGCAAGGACAAGGACGACCTTCTTCGATCCAGTCTAGCATCGACAAGGACGGCCTTCTTTGGACTAACGTCATCAAGGGCGACTTCTCCAATCCAGTATTCCGAGGCAAGGTACATCAATCGTCCTGCACATCAAGGACACAGGAAGTCAAAGCAAAGGGTTCGTTGAAGAAGCAGATAGTACCAGATGAATTAATTAAAGTTAGCTTCTCAACAACATCAAGTTGAATATCTACCAAGTTACAAGTGTCAGACGAGGTGGCATCCTAGTCATCACTTCTCCAATCAGTGTGGTCCACCTCAGCATTTCCAGATTCAATATACCTAACTCATGGAAGGTGGCACAAACTCCGATGTACCTACCCTAGCTATCCATTGGTGGAATTTTCTAGAGAGGACATGTGTCCAAGCAATACAATTTTATCATTGGTCAAGCATTAAATGTTATGTAATGGTTGTAACAAACCCTAATTAGGGTTTTTATTATTGAATCCTGGCCATTGATCTCAAATTGATCTTAGCCATCGAATTGTATTGTGGGCACTATATAAGCCCTGGCATTTCATTTTGTAAAGGGAATTAGCAATAGTTAGAGAGAGTTGAAAATAGTTAGGATAGTTAGAGAATAGTTGGAAGCAATTAGAGTAGAGTAGAGAGAGAAGGCAAAGATTGTTGCCAAGAGGTTGTTGTAAAAGACTTGTAACTTCATAGAAGAAATGGTGAAATTTATGGGTCAATTCGACAATTTGCATGGTCTTTATACTTCTCATATTTGATTTCATGTTATTAGATGAGTGGAAGAAATATGCTTGATTGATGGTGAAATTCGCATATCCATACTACTAGCAGTTTGTTGATTGCAGACTTGCCTTGTGTAGTCAACTGGAATCGTTCAGCTTAAGCTTAACTTCAATTGTCGCTTCTTCATTGATATGCATCAACCTGATGGTGTCTATGCCTGCAATGATGATTTGAACATCATAAAGCTTCCCTTCGAAGATCGCACTAGCCTTGTGGAGATGGTCCTGCGATGTCAAAACAAGACCTAGTTAGAGTTTCATCAAAGATCAATCATTGCTCCTACATTCTTAGTATTAGGATTAGATCCTCTCTTCGCCCTCATCGTTTTTCCTTTTTTCGAGTCAAAGCTAGTAAGATCCTGCGTTCCAGCAATATTCAAAGCAAATCAGATGTTCAATCATCGAATGTAAGTCCCCTTGTGATTCCAGCAAATCACATCATACCACAGAGAGCTTATCCACACGTAGAGACCCTACATACAAGAACCTTGGAGTCATCCTGATTGATCCTTTTTCGCGATATCTTCAGCAATCAGAGGCTTTATTCAAGAGAGGATAAGGTACCCTTAGGTATTTTATTCTGTGTTTGATTGTGTACAAAATACACGTCAACAAGTTGCCAACTAACCAAAACAATTACACATAATTCACTAGTCTTATTTTTGTGTACAATAATGCCGCCAACAGCAATTTTTTAATGCAATTGAGAAGGAGAAAAATTGCTCTGTTCTTATTGAAACAGAAATTGTGAATCAAAATCTTGAAAACTTGCCAGAATGCCTTGTGGGAAAAAAACCAGGCCAATGAAAATTGGTCTTACCACAAGCTGAACTTGCATATAACCATAGTTTTAAAACTCATGGACTCGCCACGGACTTGCGAGTCCATGGGAGCCACGAGTCGACTCGCCAAGGACTCGCGAGGCAAGTCCTGGCGAGTCCATCTAAAAGACTCGCGAGTCTTTTGCATGGACTCGCGAGTCTTTCAGATAGACTCGCGCGACCCAGAAAAAATGTCATGCAAGCTTTAAAATTGAGTTTAACATGTGAAAAAATTTGGTCTCTTCGTCAGGATTCATATATGGAATATAACATTTAAGTATAAGTGACATTACTTTAAGTTATATTCCATATATACTATCAGGATGTTTGAGAGTGGTTTCGGACCTCCAGGAGTTATAATGCAAAATCTAGTTTTTGGAGGATTCTTCAATTTTCCAAACTTAGTTAGATTTCAGGATCAGGAAGACATTCCAGACTTAGCCAAATTTCAAGGCATTTGAAGATCAGGATCATAGTTGAAAAACTCGGACTCGCCACGGACTCAGCAAACCAAAAATTTGGACTCGTGAAAGACTCGGCAAGGACTCGGCAAAAAAAAAAACCGTAGTTTTACAAAAAAACATAAAGAAATTAATGCATTTAGAGAACATAAGAGCCATGATTGAAACATTACACATGTCACATACTCATAGTTTCAAACTTTCAACTCTAAAATGTATAATACCAAGATTTCTTCAATGCTAATTATGCTTTTATATGGAGCCTAATCAGACTCGGAGGTTAAATTTTCCCTACTTCCATCGGCGCAATTTCCCCTTATATTTTTCGACGGGGGTTTGGGGGCAACGCCCCCAAGTTGGGGTCAAGGGGCATCGCCGAAGGATCCTGAAATTTGACTAAGTTTGGAAAATTGAAGAATCCTCCAAAAACTAGATTTTGCATTATAACTCCTGGAGGTCCGAAACCAATCTCAAACATCCTGACAGTATATATGGAATATAACTTAAAGTCTGGAATGTCATCCTAATCTTCAAATGCCCTGAAATTTGGCTAAGTCTGGAATGTCTTCCTGATCCTGAAATCTGACTAAGTCTGGAAAATTGAAGAATCCTCCAAAAACTAGATTTTGCATTATAACTCCTGGAGGTCCGAAACCACTCTCAAACATCCTGACAGTATATATGGAATATAACTTATAAGTGACATTTCCTTTTATCTTTCTTCTTTCTTATACTTAAATGTTATATTCCATATATGAATCCTGACAGAGAGACCAAATTTTTTCACATGTTAAACTCAATTTCAAAGCTTGCATGACATTTTTTCTGGGTCGCGCGAGTCTATCTGAAAGACTCGCGAGTCCATGCAAAAGACTCGGGACTCACCAGGACTCGCCTCGCGAGTCCTTGGCGAGTCGACTCGTGGCTCCCATGGACTCGCGAGTCCGTGGTGAGTCCGTGGCGAGTCCACGAGTTTTAAAACTATGATCAGGATGACATTCCAGACTTTAAGTTATATTCCATATATACTGTCAGGATGTTTGAGACTGGTTTCGGACCTCCAGGAGTTATAATGCAAAATCTAGTTTTTGGAGGATTCTTCAATTTTCCAAACTTAGTCAAATTTCAGGATCCTTCAACGATGCCCCTTGACCCCAACTTGGGGGCGTTGCCCCCAAACCCCCGTCGAAAAATATAAGGGGAAATTGCGCCGATGGAAGTAGGGAAAATTTAACCTCCGAGTCTGATTAGGCTCCATATAAAAGCATAATTAGCATTGAAGAAATCTTGGTATTATACATTTTAGAGTTGAAAGTTTGAAACTATGAGTATGTGACATGTGTAATATTTCAATTATGGCTCTTATGTTCTCTAAATGCATTAATTTCTTTATGTTTTTTTGTAAAACTACGGTTTTTTTTTTTTGCCGAGTCCTTGCCAAGTCTTTCACGAGTCTTTCACGAGTCCGAGTCCGAGTCCAAATTTTTGGTTTGCCGAGTCTGTGGCGAGTCCGAGTTTTTCAACTATGCATATAACAATTAGTGAACATGAGTACAGGAAAAATACCTTTCCAAACTGTTTATGGACAGAGTCTTGGAGGTTTCGTGGAGTTGAGAAACATGGAAGCTTTGAGAGAGTGCAGAAGTGGAAGATTTTTCAAAATACATTACAGAAGTACATAATTGGATAATGAACAGTTGAAGTAGAGTAAAGCCAAATGCAAAGAACATGTGGTTCAAAAGAGATAGGAAAGGGAACTGCAAGTAGAAGACATGGTATTATCTCATTTAAGGAAAGGTTTCTGAAAGGAAACTATAACAATTCCAAATAAAAGAACATTTGACCTTGCAAGATTTGAAATGATCTTCAAAAAACGCTTGCAAGTAAAATCATCAAATGGAATTTACATCTCACGCACTTCAATGTAGGAAACTTGTATATTTACCATGAAGAACAACTAGTTGATGATGATGTTGGTTCAGAGTTGCCAAATGTAGGTCGAAGGCAAAAAACATTGAAGAAGGAAAGAGAAGAGATTAAAGTGGTTCTTGATTCCAAAGTTATGAAAAGATTGGAGGTAAGAAATACAAAGAATATTTAGTCAAGTGAAAGGACAGGAATGCTGAAGATTCAATTTGGACAAATGTAATGAACCCTTTTGGGATATACCTGATTTTTGCCTTAAACTAACAATTCCAATAATATGGTTTAATTACAAGAGTATTCTTCCGCTAAGTTCCATAATAGCAATTGAACATTAGAAATTAACATCAAACAAATGATCATAAAGATTCCTATGCATTTGGATTCTTATTATAGCCAACCATATTAGGAGTTTGATGGGAAAGCACAATAGGGCGCCGGGAGAATGTTCTCCACAACTAAGCCCAAGGGCACGGAATATCCAACCAAGAAAATTCAACCCCTTGGTCCACAAGCAAACCAACTCAATGGGTGGTCTACTGAGTGAACCTGTACTCCTGCATCTCCATGTTATGTTTCCTTACTAATCCCATACATTATTGCTTGTAGTTAAAATCAAATGAGTAATTAATATTGTATTCAAAAATTCATACCATGCTTCCACATATAGATCCACTTATCTTAGGCTGACAATAATAATTTCATATTTCTGCTCTTAACTTAGATTAGATTACTTATTTACTGTTTTTTCTCCCAAATAGCACTGCTGCTAATATTAATGCAGTTCTGATTTCAATTCTCTTTGTACTTATTTTCCTTTTATCATTCCATTTTGATCCCTTTCTGGATTTCTCATTCATTTAATGTTTCAGATTTCTTATTCTTCATTTTCCTTTTTCCATTTCTTTTTGATTCGTACCAAACACAACTTACGAATACAAGGTTGATAACCACCAACTCAGATTTCTGCTTTGATTTTCTATTTTATCTGATTTCCAATTAAATGTTCATATCATTCCATTGATTCTTCCTGCCCCCTCTCCTAATGAATTGTCCTCCTATTTATATATTCATGTGGAGAGTGGGGGGGCGGTCACACCTCTTCACCAATCTCTTTGCAAATAGGCACACTCCTTCATAATGGAGTGCTGCTATTTACTTAAGTTTTCATGCTCTAAATATTAGTTGGCCTCCTTATTTAATTTCATGCACCTTGGTTGGCCTTTAATTAAAGGTTATAACTGGGATCTTAGTCGACCACTAATGAAATATTATTGTAATTTATTTTATTGAGTTGGACTCCCTGGGTAAGTTCACTGATCCAAAATCACTTCTCTAAGTCGGCCTCCCCAGGTAAGTTCGCTGATCTGAAATCACTTCTCATTTATTATGTTTTTTCTAGTCGGTCCCTTGATGTCTTTTATTTGATTGCCTGGGCTTTATTATAAAGTGAGGCTATGATTTGCATTTTTTTCATGGAAGGGGCATGACAATAAACCCATCCATGATTGGTCATTATGGACAATCATTGAAGGAACTATATCACTCACACTTTATGAGCAGGAGCTTATGTTTTCTCATCTAACCAGGGTATCTGATGCAAGAGCATACTTGGTAACATTGACAATACTGCATCACCAAAAACAACAGTAGCAAATATTTCCAGTTAGGCTCTTCATGTTAGGTTTGACAATTCAAAGTCTCTCTTCGGTTTGTCAGGAAAATGAACAGGCATTGCTGGCCTATGAAGACTTAAACATGGTTCGAACAAACCAGGATATCTCTAGTGAAACTATTACTCTATTTGCTGTGGGGTTTTCACGTATTTATTATTATATAGAAGACCAATCTTAAAAATTGCAACAACAATAACAAAACTACTTGTTTCATGCATTTTTTCAACATGGAGTCCTTAGAGGAACCAAATAACTCAAGCTTCATAAGTGGTAGCTCGTGTTTTCTTATCTACCCAAGTTATCTGATGCAAGAGCATCCTTGGAAACATTGACAATCTTGCATCCCTAGAAACAGTGGTGGTAGATCTTTCTAATTAGGTTCTTCTTGATAGGTTTGACAACTCAAAGTCTCTTTGCTTTCTTGGGAAAATGCTTGGGCATTGCTGTGAAGGCTAAATCATGGTTGGAACAAATCAAGACATCTCTAGTGAAACCATTACTCTATTTACTTTGGGGTTTTCATGTATTTATCATTAAATAGAAGATCAATCTTAAAAATTGCAACACCAATAATGAAACTACCTGTTTTCATTAAAACAACATTATGAATAAAATGATGGTCTGAGAGGCCTAGGGAGTTTCAAGTAAAACTAAAAACATATTATTTGCGGTCTTTTATGTGATTAAAACAATTCATTTTGGAAGAGTGAAAGGCATTTTAGTGCTGAACGACATGTTTTTCCATCTTGTTGAGCACAGATTGGAGACATGTGGCCTAGAAGTGAGAAGGTTGCTGAGATTTATTGGTACTCCATATAGACAATAAAATAGAATAATGAACAAAATTGAGTCCGCACATCATAAAACCTGTTCTTTGTCTTTGTCAAATGTTTTTATGCATTTGTAACTGTTTTAGCATGTTATCATGGAGAAAACTAAATAAAACTAAAAGGAATAACCATCAAAGGGGAGCATTGAAAGTTCTGGAGGCATCCAAGAAGTTACACCAAAAGCCAAATCCCTGGCTGATACCAAAAAAAGAACCATTGTAGAAGATAGTGGTGTGCAAGTTAGCAGGACGGGGAGAATTCTGGAGCAAACAGAGGATATAGTTAGGTTTGAGGGATCAAAGTGGATGTTTTGAAACTTGGCAAATTGAAGATCAGATGCCCTTTGTTGTCTACAGATCATAAGAATCAAAACAAAGTAAGTTTGGCAGGGATTTAGGAGAACTGGAAACCAGTTTTGATCTAGTTTTTTTCGTCCTGATGGAGAATCCATCAAATCCCAAATGTAAATCTCAGCCAGTGATGAGATTGAATGCTTAAAGATAAGGCTAAGTGATCGACAAAATCTTTGACCAAAAATTTGAATTTCACTTCTTTTATTGCTTGATGATTGAGTTAGGTTGTTTCTGAGGTGTTTCAACACCTTCATAACTGGAGGACCACTGGAGACTTGTTTCAGAACCTGTTCAATAGATTTTATGAAATTTTAAGCTCTTTCAAATGTTACAAAAAACATATTCACCCTGAATGGTGAATGAAAGTCAAATATCGTCAAATCTGTACTACATTGTAGTTTGTGGAATTTTAGTCTTGCTGCAAGGAGAAAGCATTCCTTTATCGGAAAACCCCTACATTTGTTGACATTATTATTTGTCATTGATGTCAATAGATTCAGTAATATAGTTCTTGAAGATATATTTGTCTTGAAAATTCAATAATGTTATGCATTTCCACATTTTGAACTCTACATTAATAAAATGAATGTACAGATTGCAGTATTGTTATCACAGTAGTATATACAACTAACTGTAATCTGCAAACATATGAGATCTTACCAGACTTTTGTGATACAGTTTGAATTGCATTCAGTATGCAAATGTTTTCAGAAAACGTCTAAGAATGATCTTCAGTCAGTCTGCACTGCATACAGCATGAAAGTGTTTTCAGAAAAACGTCTAAAGATGAACTTCGACCTGTGTTATCAGGTCATACGCACTATTTTGAATAATGCACAAAGCATCAACAAAGGCTGTTTGATGGTTTGTTTGTTCTAGAAATATTTCATCGGGTCTGCACAAAGTTATGCTGTGATTTTATTTAAACTTTCTTAAAGACTTTGAAAGCTCAACGGGTGTTTGGACTTTATCAATAACATATCGTGTAAAGTATTTATTCACACCATATTGGGTGGTTGGAATATTTGCCTTGGTGGCAAAAGCTACGGTATTATGACAAGCCACGTTACAAGTGGTTAAGACAGCAGTTAGAAGAACTACAAACCGATAATAAGAGGTTAAGACAGCGGTTGGAAGAACTGCAACCTCCTAACCAATAATAAGAAGCCATAAATGTTATCATCATTCATTCAATGTTTTTTTGTGTGTGAGAATGTTCAATGATGAGTGAGTTTTTGAAGATAGAAACCTGAAGTATATTTGTAATCAGATTGCAACGATCTTGGAGAATGTAAAAAACCTTTGTAATGTTTGAGAAATGAATATGTCAAATAGTGACTTGAAACAAATGCCGAGTATTGGAGGTTTTCTTAAGTTCTGAAGGAAAAGAGAGTTATGTGAATAGGATTATTTGGAGATTGAAGACAGTAAACAAAGTTCTATTTGCAGATCTTTATTTGTTTTCAGATATACAGAAACACACTAATTATCGGTATTGGTTTCAGTGCATTATCTTGCAGTTATACAGAGACTATTGACATTAAGACTTGTTATATTTAGTACCTTTTTCTGTCTTACTGTTTCAGATTGTTGGGGTTGATTTGTATAATTGATCTGAAAATAAACATACCTTGAAACTGAGTTATTTCTGGAGTTGGTGCTTAAGTCATTGTATTGTGTACTTGGAGGGTTGGTGCTCTCATAAGAACTTTGATTGAGTTGGTGCCCTTATAGATAGGGGTTTGGTGACTCCTTAGGGCTGGTGCCCTTAAACATTGTAATTGAAGTTTTGATTGTGAGGCTGGATTAGGACAGTAGATCCTAGCAGCGTTCTCACCATGGTTTCCCCATCCTGGGTTTCCACGTAAATCTTGTGCATCATCTTTATTGTGCATCTCTTTTCATTCCTTTCAGTTTTCAGATTGAAGCTTATTAAAAGTTTAAGTTGTTTAAGAATTGATTTGATAAGGATTGAAGTTTTATTTACTATTGATTCAACCAACCCCCCAACCCCCCTCTCTCAATAGTAAACTTGTGTTCTACAACCTTGACTGAACCCTGAGGGATTTCTATCTTAAAATAAAAATATCAAAACTAAATAAGGCCAGCTATTTATCTTCTTGGTATTAATTACAAAATGAAAATCCTTGAAGACTACCTAGATATTTAAGAAAGTAATAGTATTGAATGTGGATCTTGTAATAGAGGATTTTCAATATAAGGTTTATCTCTATTTGAATGCAATAGATGTCAATCACAAAAATATAATTGTTACACATTACAAAATCTCCAGTAAGACAACATGTAAGAAAAATCCTCTAGGCTCTATAGTGAACTACAAAAAATATTCACATTCAAACCACATGAACAAGTAGCAAATGGAGATGAAAATTGTGCTACAACTAAATTATAGCTCCATTATTTGAACAATTTGTTTCTTGAAAACAAGAAAGTAATATAAAATTACTATCAATCCAGATACATCTCAGTGATCTAAAATAAATCATAACATACTTGTCCGATGCACTGACCAACCCATGGGCAGTGGTGATCAAATCGTTCGACACAGTTGTCGCAGATAGAACAATGGGAACAACGTGGAGATCGATACACCATACATGTGTAACAAAACTTGACCCTAACTGCAACTCCGTTTATAACCACATCCTTATTACGAGGTATTTGCAATCGTGGTGTCTGCTCACTAAAGCTTTCTGCAGGCGGAGTCCCATTATATTCTTCTGGTTCAGGTGGGTGTTTATTCCGAGGAACTATCCCAGGATCTCTTCCAGATGTGAGAAAAAGAAGAATCAAATCCTGTTAATATGATTTTACAACACAAAAACATTTAATAAGCATTATTAAAATAAGTTTGATCTATCATACATAGATGTTTTCAGTCAAATAATTTTCAATATTTACTAATAGCCCCAGTACATCCTTTCATGGGAAAAAGAACCTTGTGAATTCAAGCAAAGAGAACTTTGAAGAACACGGGCATTCTTATGTTAATAGAAGCCCAACATTGATACACAAGAAATTCTAGGCGAGCAAAAAGTATCAAAAGGGAGTCATTTGTAGCCATTTCAAGTTACATCTACCATTATAGAACATCAAGAGGAGATACATCACCATATGCATAGAATACCCTTTTGGTTAAAGCATACCTCTTGTATGAAAAAGAAAGGATACAAGAATTACATGAAAATTTATAAAACAGATTAACTACCGAATAACATTCATAACAGATATAATCTAGAGATCAGGATTCACACTTAACATGGCATTTTAAAAGAGACTTTGGATCAATCATCACCCTGAAAAAAATTTCAGCAATATTGTCAATTTACCTTTCTTCAACTTTGTGATCTTCTATTGAACATATGTCAAAGAAGGATCAAGTTTTGTTTCAACTGATCTTCCCCCTCTACTATTCCAACCACATAATACATTTATATCAAAGTTTTAAAACTCGGACTCGCCACGGGCTCGGACTCGTGAAAGACTCGCGAAAGACACGGCAAAAAAATAAAAAACTGTAGTTTTACAAAAAAACATAAAGAAGTTAATGCATTTAGAGAACATAAGAGTCATAAATGAAACATTACACATGTCATATGATCTCCAAACACTCAATATTTGAAATTTCATCATTCATACTCATAGTTTCAAACTTAAAAATGTATAATAGCAGCATAAGTTTATAAATGTTTACAAAATTACATATAATGATAGTTCTAGATCTTGGGGAAGAGAGGAGAGACTGAGATAGAGAGTGGTAGAGAGAGGGGATAGATGAAGAGTGAGGGAGATAGATAGGTCTAAAATTCAGGGCAGATAAAGTGAGTGAGATAGAGAGGGCGAGAGAATGCTAATAGGAGCCTACTGATTACTGAAATTTGACTGTCTGAAAATTTAAAAGATCTTCTAAAACCTAGAATTTGCATTATAATTCCTAGAGATCTGAAACCACTCTCAAACATCCTACCAATATATACATGAAATATAACTTAAAGTATAAGTGGTAATGGTTATATTTTATGTATATATTCTAATGAAGAAAATTAGATTGACTTGAATAAAAAAGATTTAAATAATTTTTTGACTTGTTTTCTGGGTTGCACGAGTCTAGTCAAAAGACTCGCGAGTCCAAGCGAAAGACTCGCGTGAGTCAATTAGAAAAACTTGCGAGTCTTTTTGAAAAAAGACTCAAAAAGACTCGCCAGGACTCGCCTCGTGAGTCCATGGCGAGTCGACTCGTGGCGCCACTAGACTCACAAGTCCGTGGCGAGTCCACGAGTTTTTAAACTATGATTTATATTATTAACTATGGGGTTTATCATCCAAGTTTAGTACTACTATAGCATAATCATCGCTGATTTCCAAACCCTTCAAAGGCCATTCAAAAAACATCTTTAGTTTCAATTCTTTCTTATTCTACGAAATATGAGTAAACATTATTATCCCTGTACACTTGAATACAATCTCATAGGCATTCCAGTCACTATTTTTCCCAATCTTGAGTTTGACTATCAATCTATATTCTTTAGAAATAATGGCAAGCAATATTTTTTGTACATCTTCTAATTGTCTATTTTCCTTGGGGAATAAGTGAACAATCTATAATGTTTTATTTGAAGTTCTTTGGACATTTTTTTGTGGCTTGGTTTATAAAATGTGTTCATTGATCACTCATGATATTCACAGAACATCCATATCTAGTTATTATGATCTCATATATTATGTTTCGCATACCAATTGCTAACTTATCTTGAAAATCCACGCCTTTAACCCATTTAGTTGATTACTCTTTGGCAACTAGGGTATAGAAACACCTTCTATTCTTAATTACGTGGTTACACATTCTCATAAAGTCCTAACCCCATTCTTAAACTAAATCTTGTGCCCATAATCAAATAGAGGTACGAAAGTTTGCTCACTTAGTCAAACAAATTGTTGGCATGTATCAGATAGTTTGATCAACGGTATGAAAACTCCAGGAGTGCTTGCCTGATTTGTGAGTACTCACAAGTAATTCTAATAAGCGAGCAACCTTCCCATGAGTCAATGATGCAAATTTCAGGCACGTCGTTAGCAAATATGTTTTTGGCACTTGCTTATTGCTAAAAATTGTGTCTATAGCCCTTTTAAGTCCCTCCCAGTCTAGAATTCCCCTAACTTTTCAAATAACAAACATACTTAGACCATTCAGACTCTACTTTAAGCTACCTGTTGTGACCTTTTCACACATCGCACCATTGCAAATAAGGACCCCCTCTTTCCTGCTTTCTGTGTTGGTTAGTTTAGGGTTTTGGCAACATAGTGGGCAATTTTGAGTTCCCGTGCCCGAGTCTTGGAATTTTGATCATGCCTAATTGTTGTTTAGGGTTTTGAGGTTATAAGATCAAGTGTGTTAAAGTTAAGAGTTTAAATGATCCCGATTTTGTCCAAGTGTGGACCTTTTGAGCATTAACATGTTTTTGAATGACCTCGTCGGTGATATCTAAGTGCCTAGGTGCTTTAGGACCTTTAGGAGTTTATTTCTTGCTCCTAGGAAATTTTATAAGTTGATTTTGCACTTTATCCCGATAGATTTCCTTTTGTTTCACTCAAATTTTGGTGAATTTGTCTAAGTTCAGGTTCATTTTATTGAAAATTCTTAGTATCCAGATGGTTTTGAGTGGTTAAATTGTTAAATTCCTGATGAAAATCCATGTTCTAAGGGTCAAAATGTCAAAATTTCTAATGGGAGGTGCGTTTCCCCCACATTTCCGATGACCCATGATTTTTCCCTACTCAAAAGCTTGATGGGAGAAGAATTTCCACTGGATTCCTGATGGACCTCTTTTTTCCCCCACTCAGATTCTTATGCATGGCGATGTTCCACCAGGGGGGTAAAATTTGACTAAGTGTTAGGAAATCCTCCTGATGACCCACAAATTTCCCCTAGGTGTGTGGATGACTTTGGTGATGACTAAATTCATGTTCTCGATGCCAGTCGATTTTCCACCAGATCTTTTCATGACGAGATTTTAAGGATTTTAATCCGGATAATGATTCCCAACATGAGGCGAATTTCCACCAGTGGCTGTTTTGACGAATTTTGATTTGGAAAGTTATCCAGACAAGGGTCGATTTTCTCCCAAAAGTGTTTATTGAGCTAAATGACGAAGTATAAGTTGGAATTTTCATTCCAGACATAGGACGATTATCCCCTAGAGACTTTTTGTGCAAATGTGATGAAATTTTTGTTGGGATTTTTATCCCAATAGGGGTCGATTTTCCCCCAAATGGCATTTTAATGACTTTAATGAATTTTTCATTGGGATTTTTATTCCAATATGGGGCGATTTTCTCCTAGAGGTCAATTTTGATCCAAATTTTAAATTTTTTTGAATAAATTAACCCAAATTTAATTGTTTTTACAAGTGTTAACGATTATTTAAAAATAAAAACAATTATTTAATGATCTGCAATAAGCATTAAATGATTTTTACCTTCTAGAAGCAAATCGATTTTCCCTAGGCAAGTATAAGTGCAAATGTTTTATCCCACATTGCTTGTGTGGTGAAAACTCAAGGCAAAAACATGTTTAAAAAGGGAAGGTTGTTGGTGTTGGAAATAAGCCACACCCGGACCAACGATGGACTAGTCCAAGAGGGGCCAGTAGCTCAGTGGTAGAGCACTCCAGCAGCGTATGGAAGGTCCTAGGTTCGAGTCCTAGCTAGTCCATGTCTCAACATGGTATCAGAGCCAGGTCCAGGCTAGGAGCCCCAAGCACACAAGAGGTGTGGCTTAAGGGGGGGTGTTGGTGTTGGAAATAAGCCACACCCGGACCGACGATGGACTGGTCCAAGAGGGGCCAGTAGCTTAGTGGTAGATCACTCCAGCAACGTATGGAAGGTCCTAGGTTCGAGTCCTAGTTGGTCCATGTCTCAACAAAGGCCAGCAATATAATAATATTATATCTGCCCAATGTAAGTGCTAAGTTGCTTATTTGAGCGAATTTCTCCAACTGGGCGATTTTGGTGAAGTGTCAACTTGACACATTTGGAGCTGGAAATTGATTCTATTGATCATCTCCTGCCTATTCAGACTTAGGCGATTTTATTTGATAGCCATTGGAGTGTGCTTGGAGAACATTTTTCAGATTTTGATGATTTTCTAGAGGTGGCGCCATTTGTGGAGGAGGGTGATTTTGTTAGGGGGGTTTGTTCCTTCATTTTTGGTGTATTTCCTCTATCTTGGGTGGCCCATGGCTTGGAGTTAGCTGTGATTGTCTTCAGACCTGCATATTCACCATTGGTGGAAATTATTTAACCTCCATTGTTGGCTAGAAGTTCGATTTTTCGGACTCATATTTATTTTCTCAGCTCATTTCTACCTTAGGCGATTTTGTCTGAGGGCTGCTTGGAGGACATTTCAGTGCATTTTCAAAGCTTTTTATCGATGTTGTAGGTCTGAGACACCATTGTTGCGGGTTGTCAGATTTTTTTTCCATTTCCAACCCTCTCCCAACTTTAGCGATTTTGCTTGAAGGGCATTTATATGTCATTTTGTGATTATTTCCAGGGTTTCTTGTCACTTTTCAGGGTGTTGATAAGTCTGAAACACACATTTTCAGACTTGTCTTCAGAAAACTTTCTTTTACCAGCCATACATAAATACCCGGAATTGATTGTTTTCACCATGGAAAGATTATTTTCATCAAATTTGTGCATCCTAGGTGGCTGCAACATGTTTTAAGTGACTAATTTGTAGATTTGCAAGTTGTCTTCAGACTTACTAGCAGCCATTGTCTTGGAAAGAAGTCTTCAAACAATTTTTGAGTGAAGATTCTACTTTTCACACCTTTCCTAAGTCATTTCCCAATCCAGTATACTCCTTTGCACTCTAATTTTGATGAAATTTCTAAGAATAAGGAGGTGTCTTCAAACTTTGTTAAGTCTGAAAATTGATGATTTTAATGAATTTCATGAGGGTTTCATATCCTAATCTTGTCAGATTTTTGTTCTATTTTTTAGAATTCATTTAAAATATGGATAAAATTCTTGATTTCCATCTCTAAAATTGTCTAAATCATTAGAAATCAGAACTTTTCAATTCTGAAAATAGTTATCGGGAAGATTTTTCGAGGTTGCTAACTTCCAACTTTGTACAAGTGCAATGTCGAAATCCGGAATTAGAATTCGAAAGGAACAACAAAAGTTAGTTGAGAGTGGATTCTATCCAAAATCCAAGGTGTCATCTAGATGGAAGGAGATTACAGACACGAACATGCATTTTCTGAACTGGACCAAATGCAACAGCGGATGTTTAGAATTGGAAACCAGATTCCTTCTCCTACTTATGCAAACATCATGAAGAGTGGTATCTACCAGGCCATTGGATTTCCGCAGTCCATACAGTGCAACGAGCTAATCCTGGAATGTGCAAGATGTTATGATCCTTGCTCCTGAATGATCAAAACTCCTAAGGGTGTCACCATTGCTTTCCTTGCTGAGGCGTTCGGAATTCCATGTGGTGCAGGTATGAAAGATAGAACAAAGGATGAATATGAAGAAAAATACAAGAAGCAGGTGGATGCGTGCAAAACTATAGTGAATAAGGAATGGATGATCGAACCTAGGGCTCATCATTCCAAGGCTCCCAAGACACTCATGTGCACAAATTTGAAAGAGGAATATAGCAACTTGGTATTCCTACTGGACCGAGTGATGGGAATGTCACAAGGTGCATTATATCATGGATGGATGTTCTATTTTATCCAAGATTGTCTAAAGGGAACATTGATCAATTGGTCAAAAATCATAAGTGATAATCTAGATTTTCAGCTGAGGAATGTGGAGAGATCTAAATCATTCGCCATGACTTCCAACCTCGTGTATATACTTGCACGATTTGTCACTTATAAAGGGTTGATATGCAAGGGTGAAGTCGGGAATGGACAAGGGCAATACATGAGTTATGAAAGCTATCCACAGCTGAACATGTATCAAATTGAAGATTATAAGAGAGTGAATGATGCATTCACCAAGTAGATCACACGGATATTGCAAGGCAGAATTCACAAGAGGTTGTCCAAGGAGGCAACAGAGTTGATTGAGTAGTATGGATCATGGTACATACAGTTCCCCACTTTCACATACCTAAGGATTCATAGATTTCAATCCGAACCTTACAAGCTTCCTAGGTATCCTCCATATAGAATGATATTACTTGAGATGGTGAGACAACTTTTGGAGTTTGATTCTATCCAGAAGGACAAACATAGAACGGGGATGATATTTCCTGTTTCGGTAGGGAAGACATTGGAGGTTTGCCATTCTGCCACTGCAACTAACACGGTGATTGAGGAACTTGCATTTTATCGCCTTGGAAATACAAGAGAAGAGAAAGATTTGATCCGCATAAGAAAGTTGGAAGGATCAGGGGAGATAAGTTCATACACAAGGTGGACGTAGAATATTATTGGGCCAACCTATGGACGAGCAAGCAATGAAAAGAAGAATGTGGTCCAGAATGTCTGTGGATTTCATGAGGAAGTGTGAACTTTTCCTCATTTTTGATCAAATATTAGATGACAACGATCATACGCATCCACAATATGAGAACGAAATGAAAAAGGCGATTCTATTGCCTAATTGGTCAGAACAAGAAGTGACAGATTTGAGTGTATTGATGAGAGAGGTCTTGAGTTTCTCCCAAGGATGGGTGGACAATCAGATGAACAAGTTAGTTGACATGGGTGTTATCTTCACATATGAAAAGATGAAACAAGAGGAATCATCTTCTGAAGATGATCAAAGAAATATCAACGACATAAGGATTTATGCAAATGAGGAAAGTCAAGCTCCCAAGCGAACGAAGAACACACCAGGAGAATTCAAGGCTAGAGGGAAGAAGATTGAGGAGGTTAAAAAGAAGAAGCAAAAGTTTATCATCCCTTCACCTATCATTCCTTCACCTCCCCTCAGTGTCTCATCAATCAAGGAGATTGAAGTGCCGGAACAGAACAAGGAGATTGAACAATGTTCCAACACGGTGATATTACCAGAGAGTGTTCAGGACTTATATACCACAGCTACATCTGCTCCACCTAATGAAGATGATGATCAACCAGGATCTTCTACTGTCCTTTTGGAGGTTAGTTTGGGGAAGAACGTATATGATTTGAATAAGGATAATCTTGATGATGATGAAGTTATCTCGGCATTGAGAGAACTTGATCGAGAGATGTGTCTCAATGATGGTATGGCGATGGCCGCTATTCCTGATTGGCTGATAAGGAGTATGGAAAAAAGTAAGAAGATGGTAGAGGCGCAACCAATTGACGACATTGATGACTACTTAGCCAGGAGCAACAAGGAAAAAGAGCCAAAGAAGGCCAAGATTGCGTAGGTGGTTGTTCCTATTGGAGATGTGATGAAAGATGTTGCTACTCCCATGGATTTCCAGATTACTTAAGTTGCACTTGGTTGTACTACAAAAAAGCGGGAATTCCAGGAGGTTGTTGATACTCTCAAGGCAATCAATGCAAGGTTGGACAAGGAGATAGAAAAGAAAGAGAAATATAAGGAAAAAAATATCAGACTTAGAGAGTACATCGCAGGGATAAGGCGTGAAAATCCCACCCTTATTTCCCCTATTGCAGTTGATCGTGGACTACATACAGATTATGAGGCAACGAAAGGTACACTCTCAAAATTGGAGAAATGGATTGATTATACGAAAAAGCAAGCGGATGATTTCCTTACTTTGTCCAAGCTTTTGACAGGACAACAATGCTCATTCAGAATACAGTATCTAGAGGGAGTTTGGGAGGAATTTCGACCTACAGGAGAGGACTATTCCACGCCTCAGAGCCTTAAAGAGAATTCCTATTTCCATATTGATCAGGGAGAATATTGTGCATGATGGAGAGAGATACGATTTCTATGGTTGGTATTGTTCATTGGCCATGAAGAAATCTACTTATGAGAACATGCAAAAGAATTGTGCAGAGATGGAAGGATCAATTCATGAGATTCAGTCGAAGATCCTTGCCTCAATTGATGAATTATTGGGGGTGGATGTCAACGAGGCCAATGGTTTACACTTAGCAGAATTGAAAGACAAGATGAAGTTCATGTACTTCAATCAGTTGGACTCTTTGAAGAAGAGTCAGATGGATGACTTAATTTCTTTATTGATTCAAGTTCACAATTCGCAGAAACTCATACCAGATTGGGAGAACACCTTGGATGCTTGCTCGGATGCGTTGGACGTGATTGATTTGCAACAGGATACCTTACCCAACATTTCCATGGAGGAATTAGATTTTGTATTAGCTAGATTCTTGGATTATGCTGTGAGAGAAAGAGATGTGGGACGGAATCTTCTATTTGATGACTAGGTGTCTTTCTATTGGGCCATATGTCGATGGCTCCATTTTTATGTAAACCCTAATTAGGGCAACTCTAGGGTTTTGTTGGCATGATCTTGGCCCTTGATTTTGATTTAATCTTGACCATCCATTTTGTTCGAGACTCTATATAAGCCCCATTGCCTCTCATTTGTAAGAGAGAGAAGTTTGAGAATTGTTGGTAGATGCTATAGATTTGAATATAAATCATTGTTCGAATTGATGGTGATTTTTGTTTAAAGTGTTGCCTTGCATTCAAGGTTCTCAATTCCTCCAAGTTAGATTAGAATTTTCTTTCAAGTGTTGTTAGATTGAATGAAAGAATTTGTTGAATGTATTTGTGTGGAATCCATTTATCCATACCACTAACCTCTTGTTGATTGTAAGTGTGTCGTGCGTGGTCAACTGGAAGTTTATGCAAGCTTAACTTCAATTATTATGCGTCCATTGTTACGCATTAACTTGAATGGTATCAATGTTTGATGGTAGTAATTTGAAAATCTATGAAATACACCTTAGATGATTGCACTAAGCTTGTGTCAAGCTACTCGACTTGATGGTGAGACCTTGCCTAGTTTGATTCCACTGAGTTAGTTCATCACTTCTTGCATTCTAGATCCTAGGTGAAGCACAAGTCACATCTGCGTTAGAGGTTAGGGTATTGAAGGATCACATACCAACATGCTGACACAAAGAACTCTTAAACTCTAATGAGGTAGCTTATTGACCGAACCCAAACATTGAGGATTAGGGCTTCAAAGGATTCTTTACAATCAGACTAAGACCATTATATCTTGAATTATATCTTTTACAGTCTACTATACTGAAATATCTAGATTAATTTTTCAAATACATTATATGACTTAATAAACAAAGTTTGAGCACAAAGACTTCATTAGTTCATACAAAACTTATTCTGGTGTGCTCCAAAGCAATGCTATGCCACCTATGCTGCTAGGATCCTTCCTCATGCTTATGTTGCATTTCTCTGAGGAGCCACAAACAGTTTTTCCTTGCTGGTGTGCATCCATTGTGAGCCTGGGCTGCTTTCTTCATGTTGTGATGCCATGTTTCGGATCTTTTGCTGTAGCTTTGATAATAAAACACTCTCATTCTCTTTGTTTCATTTTATTTTAGTTTTAGAACAAATACAACAACAGAAAAAATTTCACTTCATTGTTTTCTCTTTTCTAGGTTTGAATCATGGTGTTCCATTCTAGGGTTTTTGCGGTGAGTTTTTTTGGCGGGATTTCGTGCAGCAATTAATCGCGATTTTTTGGCGATTTAAAATGGAAAAAATCGTTGAAAATTGGAATTCCGATTTTTTGGGGGAATTGATCGGGAACAGTCCCGATTGCTGATTAATCGGGAGTAATCGGGTTTTTTTCCTGACTATTGCTTCTATGGTTTAAACCACTCATACACATAGCTTGTACTTGAGGAAAAGGAGGGAATGAACTTAAAGATAGGGGCTGCTTCCTTAAAAATAGGATGGGAAATGAACTATAGATATTAGAAACTATATAAATATATCTCTATTTGATCAATAAGAAATATATATATACATTGCTTTCATTGCAAATCAATAGAGAAGATGAGATTGGGAGAGCCAATGAAAGCTAAAGCTGAGAACTTGTGATGGACAAATGAAATGTTTGCAAAGGAGAAACTCTACCAGTTTTTGCTAGCCCTGATTAATGAAAGTTCTCTATGTGAATTTGTATAGAGTGAACAATTAGAGTGCATAATAGTTTTTGAATGTCTTTTGTTGTGTGTCTAGAATTTAGATTTTATCTATATGATAGAATGTGAGAGAAGATAAGAAGTATTTCAGTTCCAAGAAGAGTAATATACTATTAACTCTATAGGAGGTGTTTGAAACAGGAGCATATCAATAAAACATAGTAATTAAAAAGTACAGAAGTACACAGCCTGAGCAAAACCATGATTCAAACCTAGAAAAGAGAAAACAATGAAGTGAAATTTTTTCTGTTGTTGTATTTGTTCTAAAATTAAAATAAAATGAAACAAAGAGAATGAGAGTGTTTTATTATCAAAGCTACAGCAAAAGATCCGAAACATGGCATCACAACATGAAGAAAGCAGCCCAGGCTCACAATGGATGCACACCAGCAAGGAAAAACTGTTTGTGGCTCCTCAGAGAAATGCAACATAAGCATGAGGAAGGATCCTAGCAGCATAGCTGGCATAGCACTGCTTTGGAGCACACCAGAATAAGTTTTGTATGAACTAATGAAGTCTTCGTGCTCAAACTTTGTTTATTAAGTCATATAATGTATTTGAAAAATTAATCTAGATATTTCAGTATAGTAGACTTTAAAAGATATAATTCAATAAAAGAATAACCTAAATATTTCAGTATAATGAGCTGTAATATAATTTATTCAATAACTATTGACCCAGGTCGTACCTTTTGATGAACATTGGCCAACATAAGCAAAATCTTATTGTCGAATATCCCCCAAAAGCATTTTGGTCCAGCTCATATAGATATTGAGATTTAATTGTTTTAGTGTTCTCATATAGTAGTTTTAGGCTTCAAACCTTGCCTAGAGGTTTGTATGAAATTCATAACTTTTGTCCATGGGATGGATTCTAACAAAAAATTGCTAGACTAAGTAGAGTTGTAGTATAAACCTAGCGGCAAAAGGATTTTGGTTAAGTCTTTGTATTTTGTAAGATGTAATTATTTTTCAACATAAATTGCAGCAAAAGTCATCTCTATGTCAAGATCCTTCGTCTGAAACTATTTCTAGATGGATGTGTTTTTGGTAGATCCTGACATCCTTCTGAATCATTACATTTTGGGAGGAATTCTATTCCTATGAAAATGACAAGTATCTGGAAAAACATTGCCAAAACCATTAAAGCACTTCATGCAACAATTTGTGGTTCATAGAACCATAAGGATCTAGCTGCTTGAATGAAGCGAAAATCCGCAAGAGGTTGGAACACCATAGGAGGATGGAGGACAATTTCCAATCTTAAGCTGGATTTTAGCTTGGAAATTAGACTAATGGTTTGGTAACAAATTTGGTTCAAAAGAAGATTGTTAGTAAAGCCCAAACCAACAAAAGACCAATTTTGCTACCAATTGAATACAATCTCACTTGAAGAAGTAATGAGGCTTAGTCCAACTACCATATTTTTGTGAATAGTTGTGTGTGTCCCTATTCGCATATGGAGAATTGTCATGAACAACAAAATATGTTCTTGTTCATGTGTCCAATGAGGCCATTCTCACTAAGCATGGAAAGCATTGTGAGGAAATATAGTATGTTCCTATTCACACCTGAAGTGTTCTTCAATAAACAATTAAGTTTGTGTATCCTAATTCGTACATTATGGATGTTTCTCAATACATTGTGAATGTGTCTAAATTCATTGATTGGATGTAAGAATCTGGAACTCTGTGTAAGTCCCAATCCACATTTGAACACTCCTCTCCAAGTCTCACAACTATGATGTAATAAGGAGGTAATGTTAGGAAGTATATTACACAACTTGTATATGTTTAATATGTTTGGTTAGGAGGTATTAATTATCATATATGTTTTAATAATTATTTAAGCCTATGATTAAATTGTTGATATATTGAGTAGGTTGTTTAAACTTATACCACTCACATGCATAGCTTGTAGTTGAGAAGAAGGAAAGATTTGAGCGTAAAGGAGAGTACATCCTAGAAAATAGGATGGGAAACAAACTATAGCACTTGTATAAATAGCTCACTATTGATCAGTAAGAATTATACATAAATATGGCCTTCATTGCAATACTCTATTACCAGCCAGACATGTTGTCCTATTATAGATAAATAGAATTTTGCATTTGTTATGGCTACCGCTTTTTCCTTCTAATTTTAGTGCATTTAGCAACCTCAAAGCTTCTACAATAATTTGGAAAAGGAAAGGAGAAACTGGATTTCTCTGCCTCAAATCTCAGTAGACATTGAAGAAACCAGTTGATCCATATTGACAAAAACCAATAATTTGAGGGAACCTATTTTCTCCACTCTTGAAAGAAACCAAATCTCTGCATTATTGCATCCAAAAAAATCCTAGCTGATTCTGTCATATGCCTTGTTGATATAATTCTTGATCAGCATGCTTCATTCCTTCATTTGACTGAATTAATTAGTTCATAAGCAATTATAATTCTATATAGAAGTTCTTTGTAATTAAAAAAGCTCCTCACTCTTTAGAAATGTATCTTTGGCGAAGTCCCCTACGGCCTATCAGCTATTACTTTAGCGATAATCTTGTAGATCATTTTACAGAAATAAATGGACAGATAGATTCTATTAATCGGCATTTTCCTTTGCGGGATTAAAGCTATAAAGGTACTGTTTATTTCTTTCAAGAAAATTTTAGTTGTCCCACATTCCTGGACTGTTTCTATTTACATCTTCAACCACAATATTTTTAAATTCTTCGAAAAATCCATACGAAAATTGTTTAATCCTGAGGATTTATCTTTCTACAAGTGGAAAATTTTACAGACTTCATCTCCTGGGATCTGAGAAGTAAATGACTTGTTATCTTTTTCTGAGATTATATAAGGGATGTGTTTAAAAATATTTCCTCTTACCCAATCAACCCTGCCTTTAGTGAGAAGAATTTTGAAGTAATCTATTGCATCTTGCCTTTCACTTCTGACCTGCTTATTTCCTCACTTGTTGAAGTTTTTATCCCAGTGATTTTCTTGTTCCTCTTTATTGCCGCAGAACAATGGACAAAATATGTATTCCTATGCCCTTCTTTCAGCCATCAAATCTTTTCTGTTTCCAATGAAATTCTTCTAAGATCAGTTTTCTAATTGTTTCTTCATTCAATTTCTTCAATCCTATTTCAGCCCTTGATTTTGGAACAGTTTCTGCACCTCTTCAATCCTGATTTGAACTTCTCTCTCTTATTATTAGTATTTCAGAACCTCTATTTACTACATCCCTTGAGTTTGGCTTTTGCCAATCTTAGTGTTTGGGCAATTACAAACATCTTTGATCTTGATGATTTTGTACTTCACAAGTCCTTCATCTTTTCTCTCAATGAGTCATCTTCAGCCAAATAAGTTCAAATTTAAAGGGCCATTTCTTAGGTCTCTCTTCATCCAGAACAGATAAAATGATTTTGTAGTGAACTGATCCAGTCTTTATTCAGAGCATTAATCTCAATTAGAGATCATTATATATTGAATCACTAGTAATTAACAATCTATCAAGGTGTTCAACTAAAAAATCGGTGCCCAACCTCATATTTGTCTAAGCATATACCTCTGCCTTAGGTTTAATTTTCACTAAATCCCAACAATTAATGAACTAGGTGAAGTCCAGGGCAGATAGGAAACACAGAAGAGACCCCTTTAATCCTTTTTTGGAAAACAGATAGAGCTAAGATATCTTCCGAATATCCATCTCTCTGTTGGATATAAATTTCTAATGGCCCCAGAAAAGAGCACTTCCTTGCTAGGAAAGTGGCTCATATGCATTTTTGGGGATAAAACTCTTCACTCTAAATTATATCAAATCTAGGTTGCCGGTTCGGGTTCGGGCACTGGTTTAGGTTCGAAGAACCGGTACGCCGGTACGGCAAAATTTTGAAAAGGGGTTTGGGTTCGTTTGAGTTCGTTAGTACAAAAACATGTAAATTATATATATATATGCAGCCTATAAGCATGAATTAAGATTAGCGTGTCACATAGCATCATATAAACAACAAAACCAACATAAACTTGTAATCATAGCATCATGATCATACCATAACAGCATCATATACATCGAGTTTAATATCAAAATGATAAAATATTCAAGTATCATTGTTTCAACTTTCAACAATTTAAAGTTTGATCATCAAATGGATTCTCTAATTCGTCATCCTCATTCTCCTCCTCCTCATCATTGACATTGACATTAGATGAATCAATGCCAATGCCAATGACACTTGCACTTGCGCTTTAAGTTTGCTCGCTATCTGAGTCATCAAATGCAACAAGCTGAGAAGTGAATTTATCCAAATCAGTATGTTTTGGCTCCATATCCCACATCTTCGTTTCCCCTTGCTTGTAGTCATGTTGCTTGTGTGAAATGAGCCAAGTTAATGTTTTAAAACTCACTTTTAGGGTCATTTTAATTTTTTATGTGGTGGAATTCAAAAAAAAAAAAATTGCAAAAAAAAAGATCCATTTTTGAGCTGTCAGACCCCTGGGTTCGACTTGGGTCCTCTTGGGTTCGACCCTGGGTCCTCTTGGGTTTGCCCTGGTTCGAACTAGGCCTGTGAACCACGAACCCTATCCGAACCACAGGCGAACCGGACCCGAACCCCGAACCCAGACCGTACCGGACCAATACCAGGGGTCTAGGGGGCCGAACCCGGTAACTCAGTATCAAATCTAATTGACTGCCCGATTTGGGCAAGCATCTAAGTAGAAGCTTGAAGAGGAATGGTTGTTCCATGGAACTACTGATCCACCTCAACAATATTTGAACCTACAGCTACAAAATTGCTATTTCTCCAAACTGATCTCATCACATTGTTAAAAGAGGAACTCTGAATTACTCAATTTTGTTTCCTGTAATAATATAACAGTTAGGATTCTTTCTTCAATTAGATGTTTCAACAGCCTATGTTTGTGAGTGAATTCAATCCCCTTGTATTCCATGAGAAATTATGAGGATATTTGCCCACAGCTTCAGGTGAAAGGTATCTGAAGGGCTTATCTAAGAAAGGAGCAGTCATAAGTTTTTTACTTCCTTTTATTAATTGTTTCATTTTACTCCTTTTCCTGTCTTTATCTGAATTTCCTCTAAATATTTTCTTAAATCCATTTGCTGCCTTCTTTTTGGATATTCTTTTCTCCACCCATCTAGACCAACATTTCAGGAATCTGTTTTTTATTAACACAAACAATGTTTATCTAAGCTTCTGTAATCCTTGAGTTTGGCAGAGGAGATTTGCTTAGGTTTTTTCCCCAAAGAAGGTAGTCTCAGAAGGCAATTATCATAGTGATAATTTCTCTAATCCAGACTGAATCAAGAGCTCTTTCAGTTGTGAGTGTAAAAGATTATCTAAAGTCCAGACTTAATAGATCTTTGTTTTCTTCACATAAATGCTCTTCCCAATTTTGATCTTCACTATCTTACTCCACTGATGTGATCAAAACCTTGATTTGAACACCAAAGCGATTTGTAGATTCAATCTCTTGACTTCTTTTTTTCTTCTAATTCAAGCCATACAGCATTGGATCTGTCTCAAGGACCTTCGTTTCCTTTCAGACAAAAAATTATTGTACTCTTCTCCAAGAGATACAAACTCGTGATCTTGCCTCCATATGGCTTGTTCTTCTTGTTATCAGTTCAATTGGAAGCTCTTAAATCTTCGCCAATCTATGCAGACTAGTAGGCTTACTCATTTTTGGGTAGGATCGCCCAAAATGACAATGCAAAATGACATAATATATCTAAAAGAGATATTTTCATTGTCAACTTTATGATGCCTCTACCGAGTTCCAAAATTGAGTAGCAAGGACTGGATGAGGGATTTTGCAAGATCGCTCCTTCTATAGATTCTTGCACTAACTAATTAAACCTTTCTATGTGGATCTTTCTTGACATATGTAATCCTCAAGCTATCCCAGATTTGCTTAAAATTTTGATCCTTCAAATTTTATAGAAAAGCCCTACAATTTAATTCAAACCAATACTTTGGATAAAAAATTTACGGATAAAAACCTTTAGTCCATAGGACCTTCACAGAAAGTTTCATTGTTTTCCTCCATTGAGTTAAACAATACCTTAAAAAATGGCCTACATTAGAGATAGAAGTGAAACCACCATGATGGGCCAGCCATTTTTCCAGATATGCTACATTTGGTCAATACCCTTTGAAATTACAAATTAGACTTACCTCCCTCCTTTTTAGTATCAGTAGTTCCATTTAATTCTATGTTAAGAAAATTAGTGGAGGCTGAAATGACAGTTAGAGAAAGATCAAACTGGTTTCAACCCTTTCGAGCTTGAATCATTTGCTACATTGTGCATCCATTCTTACCTTAAACTACCACCTTTGTCTGGCCTTCTACTCCTAAAGTTCATTCTCTCCCTAGTTGAAGTCAAATATTAAGATCTTTGGTCCAACTTTTTGAGAGAGATATAT
This sequence comes from Cryptomeria japonica, assembly GCF_030272615.1. NCBI lineage: Eukaryota > Viridiplantae > Streptophyta > Pinopsida > Cupressales > Cupressaceae > Cryptomeria > Cryptomeria japonica. The sequence goes on from NC_081414.1 coordinate 699,200,478, forward strand.
ACATTTGTTCATATTGCTTTCTATGACAGATCACAAAATTATATAAAGGCCTGGATGGTTAAGAAACCGAATAGCCAAAAAGTACCTAAACCATCAAAGAAAACTAATCGACAAAACAAAAGAGTAAGAAGAACCGGTAGAAGACAGACACTGTAATATGCAATTATGCCAACATTCCCCCCTATTACATTGTCCCTGTAAAAAAACTAACAAAACCTCTAAAAGCAAGACCATGCCAAGGGACCCTCCTAAAGGCTTATTTGCTCATTACATAAAATAATACACATTTTTTAGAACTTTGTTTGAAGAAACAAATCTTGAATCAAGTGGAACTCCATCAAGCTGCCTCATGACCCAAAAGGTCGACCCTCATAAAAGTGCAGCTCCGAGCTGAATTCTCAAGTTCTCAATACCGAACTATTGAATCACAAAAACCGAATTATTCAACGACAAACCATATTGAGCTTTGCACAGATAGGGCTCCACCATGTTGTCTTTGACCCTTGTAACGGCTATAATTCTCAATCACAGTCTCATGAACTCTCTGGGCAACCATTGATATTGAGTTTAACACCAAACCCCTTACCTGTCTCCAAAAATCAAACTCCAGAATACATGTGTTCTTCAAATCTGTCAACACGAACAAAGAAAACTAAAAGGAAAGCAAGAAAGTAAAGCCAAAAATGCTTCCCATGCAAAACACCATCTCAAAGTGAGAAACTTAATTGAGATGATGGAAATGCCCCATCCTTTGATGCCACCAGCTTCCAAAATAACCCTTTTACAATTTATCCTTTTAATCTTTGGAGGCCTCATCCATAAAATGAGAATTGTAAAAAGGATGTTCCAAATCCAACAGACCACGACATTCCAAATTCTGCCTCATTTTGGACATGATAACATGCAACATCAAGCTCATTGTTTTTATCAAAAGAAATATTCGAACTCCAAAGATCTCCATGAAGCAAACGAGGTTGTATCTCTATCCCCTTATGTATCTCAATCCCCTTATGCAAGATCAAGCTCATTGTTTTATCAAAAGAAATATTTGAACTCCAAATGATCTCCTTGAAGCAAACAAGGTTGTATGCTAGCTTTCTGCATCATAGAAAGCTTCCTTATTAACTTTGCCTCAACACTCCTGGATGATCTAAGGTCACATATGGCCCAACCAGATACAACATGTTTCTTGTTTCTTTGTTCACACCATCAAAGATATGCCTCAACCATAGAAGTTGCAAAAACACTCTTGTCTTGTCACATGAAAAAGGAACTCCTTCATAAGCCTAGTGAAAAAAAGTTCTACTTAATAACAAATCTCGCACAAAAAACAATGGAATGAACTCTTTATTAGTTCCACTTATTTTACCCATATGAAGTTTTGCAATCATGTGTGCGAACTCAAGGGGAGTGTGCAACAGAAAATGTGTAATGGCAATTTTGTGGGAAGCATTTCCACAGAAAATACATAAGAATGAAAGACAAATTTTATGATAAAATGAAAAGGTGTTGAAGCTTGTGTTAGAGACGAACAAGAATAATTAGAAACTATGGTGACATTTAGAAGGGCTGAATAAATATTTCTAGATTTATTTCACATGCTTTTACCTCTCTTGCAACTTGCGATACACCTAAAGAGGTAATTACAAACATAGATATGATTTGTAGAAAGGTGATGGGATGTGCATGAAAAGTGTCTTATAAGAGACTTAACACTTGTACCATACCAAAACCTGTAATGTAGGGAGCTAGGATTCAATCAATATTGCAATCACATGTTTTTATGTAAATAATTTACAAACCCTTATTATAAGAAGATGGTTTAAATCATAAATAGTCAACCATCAAGGTATAAACCACCTTGTTAATACCAATTTCGGTACCTCTAAAAAACTTTCCTTTCAATTATGTTTATACCAATAAACATAACCTCTTCTTAGCATCAAGTTCCTAAAGCTCAACTAGGAATTAAGTGATCAAAATCTCTACTAGGCATCAAGACGAGAAAATTCCACCTAGTGTCTGTTGTGTTGTAAACATACACACCCCATAATGGGGACCCCTCTTTTTTTAGCTTGTTAACTTAGTTTTGCTTAGCTTGGCAGTAGAATTTGTCTCCTCGCTTAGGAAGGTGGCAATGTCTTGTCAATATGGAGGAAAACAATGATCAATCTATGAAGTGTGAAGTTCGTCCTTGGAAAAGGGGTATGTTCAAGTTGGGAATAGGTAAGTCAAGTCAAGAGTTCCAAGTCCAAGATGAGGAATGAATAATCAGAATCCTTAAGGAAACAAGGAAAATTCAAGATTTGAGATAGGAATGTGCAATTGATTCAAGGAAAAAAAAGGAATCCAGAATTTTAGCAAGGAATGAAGGAAAATCTCAAAGTTTTAGATGAAAATCATGGAAAGTTCCAAAAATAAAATAAGGATTTTATCCTTGGAATGACAAAGGAATGAGAAAATTATCCCAGGAGTGAAAATGAAATTAGGAAATTATCCAAGGAATGAAAGTTTGAAGAAGGGATTTTCCAAAATTCAACAAAGGAATAAGGGTTCATTTTCTATGGAATTTGATGGGGAAATCCATCTCCAAGGTGTCTTATGGTAAATCGATGTTCGATGTTATATTAAACAATAGAGGCGAAAGCTCTATATAAAGAATTTACAAGAGACGATGTTTCTAAAAGAAACAATTGTTAACTAAATGCACATGACTAACTAAGACAACTAGATGACCATTAGAAACATTACATTATATTAATAAGGTGGATTTCCAACAGGAAATCCACGTCCAAGGCAAAATCCTTCCCAAGAATCCATGAGCATATGAAAATCCAGCCAAGGATTGTCAAGGAATGAAAGAAAATTCACATTACAAAACATGGAGTTGAAAGAATTATCAAGGAAAAATGATAAGTGTGGAATAGATGAGGGAAAATTCAAGAATCTAAAAGTCAAGGGGAAAAAAAATCCACTTTAATGAAAAATCCTTGACCTCCTCTCAAATCCGCTTGGAAAAAATGAAAAAAAATCCATGAAGAAGTCTCAAATCTGCAAGGATAAAATCCACATCCATGATGAATCCTTGACCATCTCTCAAATTCACTTGGAATTTCCTTCCAAATCCATGGACAAACAAAATCCACAAAATTGGAAAATCCATGACGACAAAAAAATCATGACCAAGCCAGGTTCACAAGCAAAAAGTCCACATTCAAGTTGAAATTTCACTCCAAAATCCATGAATTAAGTAAGGTCGGCTTGGAAAATCCATGCTTAAGTGAAATCCCCCCCAAGGTAGAAGTGTTGTTTGTGACAAAACATGTTAAGTGCAATGAAATACAATGAAAGATGGTTTGAAGGCTGACTCAACATAGAGGGAAAACAATGAAAAATCAAAGAGTAAGGTCGACTTGGAATATAGAAGTGGAATTAATTTGCAATTTAAAAATAATAATGTAAATGCAACACCTAGCCGACACCCCATTTGCCAAAGAATAGCAATTGCTACATTAAATGCATATAAGAGCAAGATCAAGACAATTCTTTTCACATCAATCCAAAGTAGGACGAGGAATAAATACAAGTGAATTGCAGTAGATAAGGAACGATTTCCAGTAGAAATGTGTGAATTCGATACAAAGGAAATCAAGATTTCAAAGCCAAGTGGTGAAGAAAAAAGAGAGAGGTGCTTGATTTTTTGAAGAACCAAGATACCAAGGAGGTGAATTTCATAGCAGAGCAGTTTGATAGCAGAGATAGCTGCAATTTTGAACAAGAAAATCAGGTTACAGCAGAAGAAGTTGACATTGAGAGCCAAGAGGGAAGCAATTTGTGAAAGGAACCCAAGTTTTTTATATTCAGATCTGAGTGTTTTCCTTCATCATTTCGAGTGTTTTCCAGATTTGTAGCCTCATTTCCAGAGAATTTCCAAGTACTCCAGATTGTCAAGGGTAAAATCAGACTTTAGTGAAGTTCATTTTTCTAGAAAAATGTATGCAAGAGCGAAGAACAAGGGTTTGTGAGTCCTTTTGTGAAGTAATTTTGATGATATTTTTTGAATCCAAATAATTTTATCCCATTAGGATACAATTTGTTTCACAATTTTTGCCATGAAAATTTTAAGTTCTAGAATCAAATTAGGAATGCAAGTTTTGAATTATCATTTTCTTATCATAAAATTCTTGTATTTCACTTAAGAGATTCCAAAATCCGGTTGATAGAATTGTTTATCCATGACTTTAATTCAAGGAATTCTCTTTCTTTTTTAGGATTGATGCAAGGAAGTGGATGGAATAGGATGAAAAGACAAGGAAGATAAAGAAGGACATTACATCATGGAGAATGCAATTACAACAAGGCAATCAAGGTCAAGGATATCCAAGGAAGAAGATGGTTAAAGATGAAGATGGAAATGGGCAATGAAACCTAAGGAAAGCATTTTGAAGTTTCGGGAGTTAATCAAAGTTAGAGAGGCAGAGACTTCTTTATGATGATATATGTAATGTCCCCTTTTGGGATTTCCCTAAATCTTGCCTTAGATTACTATTCTCAATTGATAAGGGAGGGTTAGAGAGAGGGTTCCTTTATCTTCTTAAAGGGAAAACAGTTTGCCGGTCCCTTTATTGTTTTCTGTTCTGCTAAAATATTCTCCCTTTTGATTCTTTTTTCATTTAGATCAGAGTGTAGATCGGACTTCTGTATATATCTGCATATTAATCTATTTGTATGTGTTTTCTATCTGCATAAGGAATTCACTGGTAATCATACCCAGATGCTGTTATAAGCAATCAGTCAATTTCGGTGTGGCTTTCTGAAGGTATCTTTAAGTTTGATCCACTGTGATGATGTAATTCTGAGTGCAGTCTATTTCTTTCCAGCTGATTCATGTATTATGGATTAAGTATGACTGTCATACATATTGCAGTCTATATTAATATTACTACTGAATTCTGCATAAGAACATTATCAGGCTTCATATATTAAGCATACATATTAAGCACATCCCCAACCAAGAACAACGATGTTACTGCCCGTAACTTAATAACAGTTCTGATTTGATCTGATCGATGGTGATCTCCTTGGATGTTTGGATTCATTTCTTTTATATCTCTCATTGTGAGGGGGGGGTCACACCTCTTCACCATTTATGCCCTTTGGCAAGAGGCACACCCTTTCACCATCAGCACCCTTTGAAAGAGTGCAACTCTTAATTATTTCTGCCTTTTTGAAAGGGACACAACCTTTCACAATCAGATCTGCACTTTTATTTAAATTAGATCTGCACCTCTGATTCCCAAATTATCCCCCTCAAATAAGGTTCTCTTCTCCCTTTTATATCTCATGTTTGAGGGAGTCACAAATTTTCATTTCATGTCTTTGACCATTCATTAACTTAATTAAAATTTAATTATATACTTTTATATTTTTATTTTTATTTTACTATTATCATTTACCATTAAATTGTATTTCAAAGTGGGGACATTACAATATAGAAGTGGAGTGAAACAAACAAAGTTTACAAGATGTGTAAGAGCTGAGGTGGCACTTACTCACCTTCACTAATCAAATAATCCAAAGTCAACATGTCCATATTCATTGAACCTAACTCCTACAAAGAAGGAAATTGGCATGTGGAATTAGATTTAATTTGATGTTACAACTCATTTCTCATTGATCCTTTCCCTAAAAGGACGTGTATTTGAAAGTTGTGTAATTTTCTCATTGGTCAAAATATTGTAAGTGGTGTTAGTTATAACTAACCCTACCTTAGGGTTTTATTGTTTAATCTTGGCCATTGATTTAGAATCAATTTGGGCCCTTGATTTGTAATTGGAATTCTATATAAGGCTTGGCCTTTTCATCTATAAGCGGTTAATACGGGTATTATTAGTAGCAGTGGTAGTAGGAGGAGGAGATTAGAAATTGTTGCCAAGACTATGTTAGAATAAATATATAATTTTCATTGAAAATATGGTGGATCTTTGTATGAAGTTTCAGCATTTTCATGGTTTCTACTTCTCAAGTTTTAGTTGAATTTCCTTGATTTTAATGGAGAAATGTGAAGATATTTGATGAATTTCTTGGTTCATACCATTTGTAGTTTGTTGATTGTAAATTGAAATGTATGGTTAGTCTGAACCTCATTTTGGCAGTAGTTTGATTGTGGATGTTCATTTGGATTGTGCCAGCATTGGGTATTTGGATGGATGTTTACAATATGAAAATCTTTCACTACCTTTGGAGATCGTATCAATTTTGTGTAGTTGTCATTATCATGGCGAAGCAAGGCTTGATATAAGGGATCCATTTATCAATAGCACTATCCATTATCATCATTGTCCTTAGGTTCTTGGCTTAGTTTCTTTAACCCCTATCCTTCTGATCTTTGTTTGGTTGAAGTTTAAGTTAGTTTAGGAAGAAAGAATCACTTAAATTGCTATATTGGAGGTTCAAGTTCCAGCTGCTTTGTAGAAGTGTAAAGCATAAGTCCCTTTGTGTAAACAGAAAATCACATCATTCCACTATGTCTATCCATTGCAACATCAAGACCTGACATTACAAACTTTGGGTTACCTTTATTGATCACATTGTTTAGCATTTGAGGTTTCCTTATTCAACACATAAACAATGTCAACATTAAGAAATTTCCACTTTCTAGCACCAAGGGAGAAAAGCTAAACTAGGGATCACATTAGAATGTTTTAATTGATGATCAAAGAATGGAATGCAAGCAAATTGAGTGCCCAAATAAGTCTAGGCGTCTAAGGATAGGAAGAAAGCAACTAAAGCATTGGCATTTTCCTACTTAAGCATAAAACATGTGAACCATAGGGATGCATCCCCCCAAATCCCCATGTTTTTGGGACATGGGAGCTTGGAGGGGGCATCCACCCACCACCAAACCACCTATTTCATCATCTCAAGGACATTTTCACAATGTCTCCCTCTCAAAGGACATTTCCAAGACATCCCTTTTTGGGGGGGTTTCCAAGGGATGCCCAAGTGTCTTTCATTGCAAGCAATGAAAAAAGTTCATTTTAGAAAAAAAAAAGGTTTTGAAACCCATGCCTAGGCCCAAACCCTAATAGCCTATGGGCCCCACCCAAGCCCCCCAACACTATATAAATTTACTTTCTAACCTAATTTCAAATCACTCCTAAGATTTAGAACAGCAAGGACTTGGTGTTGTAAAAAATAAATGATAGAACTGTAAAAACAATATTCAACGTAAAGGTTTGTATGGTTTTAAAGGCCTTAATGTGCCTAGTCGTGGGGGCTTTGACCCCCATGAGGGACACCACTCTTTGACCCTATTGGGGGATTTTGTTGTTTGACTAATCACCAAAATCCCCTTTGAATTCGAGACATGGAATAACCACCTCCTATGGATTTGTTTATCTCTAGCGTTTGTATCGAGCGTTAACAAGTCAATCTTTTGGCGTAACAGCAAACGGGTTCCAACAAATGGTATCAGAGCCAAGTCGCGAGTTCGAATCCCCTTAGGTGATGCTAAGGGGGGGATTGTTGGACTAATTGCTAGCATCCCCCTTCGGATTCAAGACATGGACTAACCGCCTCCCGTGGATCTATTTATCTCTAGCAATTGTATTGAGTGTTAACAAGTCAATCTTTTGGCATAATGGCAAACACATTCCAACATTTTCTCCCAAACCTCCACCCCACCATTGTTAATGTTCAATGTAACGATTGTCATCTATAATTCTTATACTTATTCCTTGCACATCTTTTTCTAACTAATTTTTAAGTACTATATGTATTTGCACCACCGGCCCACCACCCTGCCACCCCGCCACCCTCGCACCATCATCACCCCATCATCCCCAAACTTGGGCCCTTGGTCCCCCCACCCACAAAACATATTCCCCCATTCCCCTGTCCCTCCATCAAGAAACTTCATGGAACTATGCATAAAACTTGACCTCAAATTAAAACCTCTTCCTAGTCATATCTCATCAGTCTACAGCACTTTGCCATCACTTTCTAAGCATATATTTGACTGTTGACAGATAAACCAGTAGTATTTGGTACCATTCAATCAAGCAAATAGGCACGGCAAGGTCTTAAACTGATTCTTCAACAATTTTTTTACAATTTACAGTGCTGTTCTTTCAATTCCTAGGAATAAAATTGTGATTAATTGCAGGTTTTAATACAATTCTTGGTACTATTCAATTAAGTGAAAGGGTTTGCAACAATAACTAAACTCAATTCCTCATCAATTTTCTCAGTGAAACAACACAGCAGGATTTTGGAGTTAATTACACATCATCGTTTACAGTTTCCAGCAATTTCCTTCATTTTTAAGTGTTTTTTGTTTGTAACAGTGGCATTACAGTTGCCAAATCATATTTTTCTCACTGCTACAAAAACTATAAATTCAAATTATTCTTACCAAACCGTTGCAGTGACATACACATACCAAATCATTACTTTTCAGACTGCTACGGTGATTGTTGCAAATTATCATATTTTCACACTGTGCTGAGCTATAACATTGAAGAAGACAATTTGACATCATAAAGGACTTTATTTTTTAAGTCTAATTGGACACAGAAAAAGAAACAAGCATCTCCTACTTACCAAATATTTTAGGAATCAGATGAATAAAAAAATGACAAATTTAGTCATTTGTTATTTTGAGCTCAAGTTGAGGAGCTAATTGTTTTAAGCTTCAAATATGTTACTCTTATTTTAGAAGATAGGGATAAGGTTTTCTTTAAAGCAGAATTAAATAGTATTATTTTATTCTTTTAACCAACCTTGTGAAGGCTTATAAGTAAGTGCTAAGAGTGCATTGTGTTCATTGTTTAGACTTAGATTCATGATGTTGAAATAATAGCTAGTTCGGATCAAATATAAGTATTACTTGTATTGGGCAGGACCCAAACGCATTATGTAACTTGTAACCATTAAGGATGTTGATATGTGTATGTAACTAGCAAATATGAAAATTGGGCGTGACCCATAATGTAACTTGTGGGTTACTAATTGGCCTATCGGCCTTAGTCACATTAAATGTGCAAAATTAAATATAACTTGTAATTTGGTCTGGCCCTATAATGGGCGATGTAACTTGTGGATAGGGCTAACCCTATATTAAACATTGTAACTTGTAAATGCAATGGGGATGACCCTATATTGGGCGCCAAGTTTAGGTTATCATTATTAATTGATTATCCTTGTGAGCCAACCTAGGATGAATTAGGTGGCTAAGATCACATATATATACAAGGTTCAATCATTCATCATTACACACAATGGAAGACATCGAATTACATCCTTGATCAGCAGCGAAATTATCCAGTCAGCAAATATAACTACAAGGACAGCAAATTGCATCATAAAGTTCAGCGAGCATATCCCTATGGCAGCGAATTCATCTCCAAGAACAGCGAACTAATTCTGGAGCAGCGATTATCATTCATGGTCAGCGAATTGACTCCTTGATCAGCAATGGTCCTATGATCAGCAGCAGCAAATCATCTTCAGTCAAGTATATTGCAGATAAGTTCATCATACTGCTGTGTATATGCTGATGTTCATATTGCTTCAAGTGTTGAAGTAAACTTGTAAAGTCACATATTGATTATTGCATAATATAAACTGAGATTAATTGTTGCGTTTTTCACCTCCAAGAGGGAGGTCTTTGCCAGGGTACTCTTGTGTTCTGTGTGTTCATTGTGTTATTTCTGATTATTGCTATCAATCTGATCTAAAATTAACACATGAGAGATCAATATGATTTTAGCAGAGGAGTTACAAAGTTAGAGAGTTGTACACCCAAGAGGAGAAGAAAGATTATGTGACAAAGAAGTGTTATGTTAACTTTGCATAGCATTTAATTTCAATCTCATGAAGCAACTTTGTATGTTTCATTGTGTTTTCTTATCCTTCATTATGTTATATATGAACCAATCAAATTGTGGATGTGATGTTAATGATCTCTTATTTAATCATTAGATAACATTACTGTTAAATCATGTTGTAGCTTAGTATTGCAAAACCAAGAAAACCTTGCAAAGTCCTTATTGACAAGGAAAAAACATCCTATAGTAAAATATGGCACCCATCCAAATTGCATGGGCTACAAGGAGTTTTAACTTTATGATGGAAGTTTTGAATAGTGCTTGAAAAATGAAAAAACCAGCTCATAAACATGTGATCTATTTCTATACAAGATAAAAACTAAGATACCGATTCTTGGGGAAAAAGGCTGGGTCCAGGTCCTGGTCCGAGCCTGGTTCTCCTTGGGTTCCACTCGGGTCCTGCCTAGGTGGTCAGGTTCTCTGTGGGTCCTGCGTGGAGGACCCACAGAGAACCCAGCCACCTGGGCAAGACCTGGGTGGAACCCAGGGAGAACCCAGGCCTGTGGGTTCCCAAAAACGGGGCCCATGGGTCATAAAAGTCAAAAAAACAATTAGAAAACAACTATGTATCATTTATCTGTTATTATTTATGTATCATTGTATGGGAACGTTACATTGTATGTTTCATATTTGTATGTTTGAACATATATAATTTTGATGTTTGAACATATATATAATATATGACATATGTATATATATAATTAAAATATATATATATATTTACGGACGTACCAATACCCGTACCCAAGAAAGAAAAAAATTTGCTGAATCCATACCCGAATCAGTAACTTAGGATAAAAACTAAAACTTTCTTATAGACACTATGAAGACATTGAGGTGGGGTAGTCACACAATGTCTAAGATATTACAAACATTGCATCAATTCGTATAGCAACTGGCATAATGGTGGAAATAAATAGAATCATATTCTTTTGACACCCTGTTTTGTGCATGCATTCAATAATCCACACAAAGATATTAGAAAAATGATTAGAATTTAAAGATGATAAAAGACAGAACAAAATTTAGATGTTAAAATGCAATCGTCACCAATCACAAGACATTTACTGAAGACATGTATAATTCCACAAATTTGTTGATACAGTTTACCTCTTATTCCATACTTCTTACGCATTTGTATGCAGTAGATGGGGCATTGTTTCTTATAGTGGTAAGTGATGGATGAGTAACTTAGAAGCAACACCAGAGGTTGCAGAGTAGAGACAGATGATCCTTGGTGATCATTTTTCTCTAATGTTTAGTTCTTTGTTGGCTTCATTAAGCCTATTTTTGAGATGATCTAGTTTCCTTGTTCAACTAGACAGGTTTAAGGAAAATTTATGAAATCTTGACTGTCTTAAGAAATGAAAAGAATCACAGGCATTAAGAAATTGAATATATGTCCATTTATAAGCCCAACCAAATAATAGATACAACAAACTAAATACAACTCTACATATAGCTTTCTATGTTTGAATCAGAAGTGATCCAAGTTCCAACATTAAAGTTAGCAAGAAAAGTTCCCATCTTGTAAGTAGATGGGTCGAATTTATGCTATAGTGAAGAAGCTTTATGGCTAAGGAGAGGATGCGATTGTTATCAAGTCTCAGTGAAAAAAAACTGATATCGCCTTGTATTATGGACATTCTTAGAGAGATCACATACTTGAAGTACAAACATCACCACAGTTAATCTAAATTGCCAACATATGCTATATAGATGCTGCCACTAGTAGCCAACTTTTCAGCCTATGCAAGGAATTGAACTCCTTATAGCTTCATTTGCAGAACCAATTTGGATCAAAGAAGGCAGAGAACATGGTTTACCTCTATACCACACTTTGGCTTTTGTCTTGTATAGACCAGGGTACATTGAAGGTCCTTCAGCAAAATGAGTTCAACTTCCATCCAATGAAGAAGCATTGGACTTGGAGGGTAAGGTGGTTGGACAAAAGAATCTCGATATTTTTCACCCCCAACTCAATTGCATACAAAGGAGCCAAAGCTTCAGAATGACAAGCACACAGAGAATAACTCAGAAGAGGACTTACAGACAGACTAGATTTATGACACAAGATTCAATTCTATGGATGACTGAATCTTACTATTACTTTATATATTTATAAACTATCACTTTTTATTGCAATGTTCCATGAGGACATATCCCCCCAGTCCCTCATACCCATCCATGCTATTTTCCTGTTAAATGTCATTCCTGGAATTTTAGGGGCACTTTTCTAGACATCCCTTTGGTGCAATACCAAATTTCTCCATCACCCAAAAAGCGTACTCAGTGGAGAATAGTTATTCTTTTCATGCCAATTTTTCCATACATCAGTATGTACTGACACTACTGTTTCTGACTTTTTCAGTTTTATTTTCAGTTAGAGAAAATTTTTAAATTTAAAATATTAAATATAATTTATTGATTTCTATTATTGATATTAGTTTCTTCAGCACTTCCAATAATGTGTTTCAGATTTTTAAAGTTTTACAAATTCTACATTTATTGTAAATGTATTGTTGAATTTTAACTCTCTCTCTCTCTCTCTCTCTCTCTCTCTCTCTCTCTCTATATATATATATTGAAATGTGTATGAGTTTAATTTTTTTGCATTTTATCGTCTCCTAGTCCCCTTGCACCTTAACTCTAATCTCAAGGTGGCAATTATGGGGAGTCGGAGACCCCTTGCCAATAGTCATAATTCTAACAAACAACCCTTAATAAAAATTTCAAGATACTATTTATAATAAGGTAGGTTTACTACATAAGACATTGGCACTCATTTCAAATTAAATATCTCAAATTTAAAATTCTAATAATTGGTCTTCTAAATTCACAAATTTAAAATTCTAATAATTGGTCTTCTAAATTCACAAATTTGAAATTTTTGAAAAACGTAAACCAAGTTCAAATTAGACTATGTTGTGTGAAGCTAGTAGGAGCTCATGAGCATAAAATACTAGCTGATGGTGCCCAGGTTTACAACCCTTCCACAAATTTCAATAAAGTGTAATGACTCAAAAGAAACCCTCTTGAAACTATATCTCTAAGTATTAACATATTAGCCCAAATGAAAAAAGATTGTACCAATATGATAAATATGTATGCCAAGATAAAGAAAGGGTACTAACATAAACTGTGAAGCCAATGGCAACAGACATGATGATTAATCTATGGTGAGGTGACCTGTCACGAGGATATTCAACACACAAACAAAAAATTATCACTGGAGCTACGATGAGGGAAAGAGTCAATGCCACCGATCTCACATCTGGACCAAATATAAACCTCCCTCCAAGAAAAAACTTCTGCATGCAACAACAACAAAAGCAATAAAAATAGGTGGGTATTATTATCCGTAAACACTTTATCCCAAAAATACAGGTACAAGTACAAAGTCTATAACAATCATAGGTACTTGATCCTGCAAAAGTATCTGATTGGAAACCATTATATACTTAGCATATATGCACAATTTTATTGTTCTACAAAAGACAACTATTAAATTAATACAGAAACGGATGTACAACAATTTCAGAGAGATAGTGTCATGTCCCCTCCTAGATCGTTATATATATACGGGGAGAAAGAGAGAGACCCTAAATGAAGAAATTATTATTATTAATTAATATAATAATTACCAATGAATGATTATTTAAAATTCATTATTAAATATTATTTATGAACATGATTTGAATATTATATATTATCAACATAATTTATATATTCAATAATAAATAATAATACAATTAAGATACAAAAGAAAAAAAAAATAATAATAAAAAGCAGCACCTACATTCTACAAGACAAGCAATTTACAAGAAAACGATCATTAATGAACAACGATTACTAAGTTCAATAATTAAGAGCAGCCATAGACAATGTTCGTTTATTTATTAGCATGATAAAGAGCAGCGATTCTGTAAGTGGAGTGATTAGTAAATCAAGCAAACAGCAGCGACTTCATTAAAAAGTTAAAGAAGTTAATGAAGATATTAATGAAGGTGTTAACAAGAGCAGCAAGTTTAGTGGTTAAAAGGCACATAATTTCTGTTTTGAAAGAGCGATTTTATCATAAGTTAAAAGATGAAGAATGGTGAGTTTATTCCTACATAGACTTTATTGAAACGCATTTTATATGCAGCGATCAAGTTTAATAACGAGCAGTTTAAATCGGGTTGTGTATCTGGCAGTGAATATGATCGAGTGTGTTCTTTGATTATTAAATCGTATAACAAATACAATAAAATCATATAACAAATCGTATAATGATTGGTAAAAAAAAACAATTGACTTGTCAAAAGGTATGTTTAGTAAAACAAATAAATTAAGGAGATATGATTTGTTAATGATAAAAGCCATGACTCATGAAGACACGTCTCTTGGAAAGAGACACATTCCTTTAAATGAGAAGATATAAAGGAGTTCAATATGATAGGAAACGGAAAGGGGAGGAGAGTAAGGAACGAGGGCTGAGATTATAATTCAGAAAGTAAAGGGTTCTCAGGAGTATGTGGTGTGCATAAATCAGAGCAGATATATCAGTCACAAGGAGTTTGTTTTAGAGGATCAAAGTGCAGATTTAAGAGAAGATAGTGGGGGGGAATATAGGAAAAAGGATTGGTTACTGCTGCGGAGAGAGAGGACGGTAAAGGAAAAGAAGGGAGGTACTGCTGCACGCTACAGGTATGTATTTGTGTGTGGAAGTGTGTACCACACACACACAAATAGATGTAATAGTATTTATTTGGTAAATCTGTTTCCAATATCATTTTGCAGAATTATAATTATGATGTTGTATATTATAAAGTATAAATGATTATAATGTTGTATGTATGCAGTAAATTCATATGTATGTAGGATTAATAATGAGAATGAAGAAAAATATAATTGTAGGTTTAACTTATGAATTTAAAGAGTGATAATGAATTAAAGAATACTTCTGAATATAGGTTAATTTACGAATATATATATCACTGAATGTTTACTTATATAGGTATCCATGCATAATATTTATGCATATCTAGGATCAATAAAGAGTATTAAAAAGTATGTAAATGTAGACGTAAATTATGAAATGGAAAATGATAATGAATTATACAATGTAATATGAATAATGTGACCTTATGATGGAGGCTATAGGGAGGAAACTCCCTTAGCCTAATGGAGGGATTATGATAATCCCTGGTAGGCAGTATATACTGAATATCTATATGCATATATATGGCTTGGTTGACTAAGTTCATCCAAGAAGAGACGGATCTGGCCGGTCCTCTCTGGTAGACTTGGATGATGAGATGCATCATCCAAGGCAAGGAATGGATCATATAGGATGGTCTTCCTTGGTATGGCTTGGGTGTAAGAAATTATGTCCAAGACAGGAATCGAATTGACCTTCGATTTCTTAGATAGCTTGGGTGTAAGAAATTACATCCAAGACAGGAATCGAATTAACCTTCAATTTCCTGGATGGCTTGGAACCAAGATGGGTTTCAAGAAGGCGAGTTTCACAGCCGCCTAAGGACATGTCCCAGTACTGCACTTGTATCCTTTTTATTAAATAAGAATTGAGATTAACATTAATTAAGTAATTTAAGTTTAATTGCAAATTAGATTAGCTATATATGGATATTTGTTGTATTTCTAACAATTTGTTTTGCAGGACAGTGGTCTCTAACTAGTAGGGACATTACAGATAGATAGGAAGGGCTTCATTAATAATCAGAATAATGTGAATGATCTCCAACATGTCCATGTCGTGCCATAAAGAAACATCTACATATTGAAACTTGGAAAAAACAGAAGGTACTGACCCATTAACTACATAAAGGAAAGGATCAAATATATAACCAAACCCAACCACAAAATATATAACAGGTCGAATATACAACATTCATTGTGCAATCATTCCTTTTATTGAACATATGTTTTACTTGTGATTAAATTCATGTAATTGCAAACTGCTTTTGATTAGTTACCTAACAAGTTTGTGAAATATTTAGAAATATTTCAAAATGATTTTATAAGTAGACTAAGGGATAGATATTTGCTATATTGCTTCCATCTCCAAAGCATACCTGGATATATTAAATTGAAAAGGATTTAAGGAAAATACTCATCACTGATTTGCTGTTCAACAATGAAACATGAAGCCCCCCTGATATGGTGCATGTTACTAATTCCCTAAAAAGGAAGCAAGATAAACCTACCTCTTTCCCTCTGAAGAAAATATGTGTCAGGTTAGACTTCAATAGTACATCAAAAAAGAATTTTGGTTCTTTTAGTGCTGATTACCTCCTCAAGGAGTAATCAGGATACTTGCCTTTGAATTGGACATCCCTAAGTCAGGAATGATGAGGCAGACACCATAGCATTAGTCAACAGAATTAAGTAGGCACTCTGTAATCGTTAGAAATATGTATTACAGCATAATCTAGTGGTGTGGTAAATAAAATTGATTAACTATTTGAATAGTTAATAGGTTTAAATAAATATTATTCGTTAATGTGTAATGTCCCACTTTAGGACTATTAAGTTTTAACCCTTATGAGACAATTACCTTAACTTAGGCTTCTTACTAATCAATCTATGACAATGAGATCGATTCATGGATGTTTTGTTTATTCAATCCACTGTGATTTCTGATATAATATATAAATGTATAAAAAATTAAAAGCAATATCTGATTATGCAATTATGGAATATGCTTTGAATATAATTACTTAACCCTTAGGATGATGCTATTATACCTTATGCAATTATGGAATATGCTTTGAATATAATTACTTAACCCTTAGGATGATGCTATTATACCGGTGTGCCTGATATAAATATCAATATATTCATGCACAAAATAAAATATCCTTGAGCAAGATGTTGCTTTCTCTGGTCTGCAATTTATAATAAAGTTGCTGTCTCTGAATGATCTGTCAATACATGCAATTACTGGTTTTCTTGCATTGGCTGCTATGTCTGATTTGCGGATGATATATGCAGATAATAAATTTGATGTCACTGGAGGGTGGCAGGGTTATAAATCAAGATATAAACTTCTATGTGTTGAGACATGGACCAGCTAGGACTCGAACCTAGGACCTTCCATACACTGCTGGAGTGCTCTACCACTGAGCTACTGGCCCCTCTTGGACCAGTCCATCGTTGGTCCGGGTGTGGCTTATTTCCAACACCAACACTATGATGCTCCCTTCTGAAATGGAATTGAGTATCCTTTAAACAATGTGCTTAGGATGAGAAATTACATTACCAAGGGTCATGCCCTATGACCTTTCATTATCAATGCCTTCCTTTGTTAGCATCATTGACTTAATCACATCTTCTTATTATGCTTAATAGCACCATTCCTTAATGATTTCCAACTGCTGCATATAGACTCGATCTGAATTGACAATTAGTCTTCTATAATTGCTACACCGAGACATCGTACTCTTTATCATGAGAATCTTCATAATAGTAATCACTAATAGTGTTGAGATGATTCATGTCTTCTCAAATCTAATCTTTATTCTTATTTATATAATCGATGATACACAACTATTATTGATAACAACCTCCTCCAATATTGATGTTGTTCATCAAAGGAGACCCTTAGAAGACAAGGTTGAAGTGGAGTGTATGGTGCAAGAAGACAAGGAGGAGACCTCAAGGTCTCAATATTTTATTTCTAACCTTTCATTGGACTATGCATGTGCAAGTTTGTTAGACAAGGAGATTCAACTCATTGAGAAGAAGGCTCTTGAAAGAGATCAGATTCAAAGAAGGATGCCAAAGAAAGACTACCTTACAAGGATGAAGGAAGAAGTGGAGGAGTTGAGAAGACAACCTAGAGCCAACAAGTTGCAGACACAAAGGCAAAGCCAAGAAGACATCAAGGCAATGGTACAAAAGAATTGGAAGACTGGGAAGAGAAAGAAGACCTGCACTCAAGTAGACTTGAGTTCATTTTTTGTGCGGGAGTATGGTGCAAGAGCACCTAGTTGGGTTCATGCCTCCATGAGGCAATTTTGTCAATTTTGCTTTAATATTGTGGAATGATCATGTAATAAGGTCTTTTAGACCATTTTGAACTTTTTTGTATCGAGTTTGAGTCTTAGGAGGTCATTTTTAGGCCACATGGCAAATATTGTAAAAGTTGTCATGTTTGTCAAAATATTGTCATACAACTTTGCATTTTTGGTTTGTATGGGAAGATGAACAGTCATAACTTGAAAAGCTGGTTGTAACCATTGGAAATACCTTTAAAAAGGCTTGGTAAGGTCGAACACAAAGAGAGAGGTGGTTGGAGATGGTGACTATTGAAAATCTTGAAGTTGGAATAATAAAAATATCTCTGTTTTCTGCAAACCTGAACATTTCCTTGCTGTTTCTTTGCATTGTATGTGTTTGTATGAATTGATATTGATCTAGAAACGATTGGGGATGAAATACCATCAAATCTACTTTCTTTTCCTTTTTGATTCACTTAATTTCATTCAGTTTTGAGGAAGTTATGAACGTTTTAGTGGCTGCAATTTCCAGATTTCCCCCGTAACAGCCCTATTGCAGC
The DNA here is from genome assembly GCF_030272615.1 of Cryptomeria japonica. Classification (NCBI taxonomy): domain Eukaryota; kingdom Viridiplantae; phylum Streptophyta; class Pinopsida; order Cupressales; family Cupressaceae; genus Cryptomeria; species Cryptomeria japonica. The sequence continues at coordinate 699,218,934 of NC_081414.1, forward strand.
GTAGCGTATTGTACGTCCTTGTACGGACCAGTATTGGCTTGCGACCGATTGGAGGTGAAAGAGGAGTGAATCTATGAAAGATACCAAGTAGGACTTGATTGAGATTGCTGAGTTTGGTTTGAGTAATTGTCTTTGACCAGCGAAAGGATTGGTTTATGTTTTGTTTCTACGCTCTGATTTTTGTATTCTTTTTAAATAATATTGCAATACTGAAAAGAAATGATGAACCCAAACAACACAACAAACTCCTAAGGATGAAATAACACATATTGCTATTAAAAAAATCAGATTTCTTATTATTATTTCAAAGTCAAATCAAATGCAGAAGTTCATACCAGGATAAAACCTTGCAAATATTAGAAAGGCAGAATTAACAGAAGGCTGAATATTTCCAAATGTGTCGCACAAGGGCTGTCTATGGCTGATGTAGGCTTCAGGTGGGTGCTGTACAGCAAACTCAAACTAGATGAAAGTCTGAAAACATTCTAATTCAGCTCGATTTGCACCTCCGTCCTTTAATTATTCTGTAAACACTTGAATTCCCTGGATTCCACTTCTGAAACTATACAATTTTTCCCTTTCTGGGTGACGTCAGCTTTCTAATTGATGAAGTACAGCCAGTCTAATGATTGATGGACAATCTATAACCTCCCCAAGAGGCCCGATCTAGAAGTTCTCAGAAATTTGCACAATTTCATCCACTCAAACCCTAGCGCCCAGGCTGATGGAGACGTGGGACTCTTTGCTGAAGCTGTACGGCTGATGGGGGCAACCTGTAGATGTGTGAAACAACTGCCACAAGGTTCAATCTGCTAACTGTACCCTGGGATCTGTAAATTACAATGACTGTATTCTGGTTTTTGCACTGAGGATCACTGTAACAGGCTGATAAGTGTCTATGATCTGCCCTTGAGCTAAGTAATACACCCTTGAGAGGTGATGTAAGCTCCTTCTCGTGGGTGTACGGCTGGCAAGAAATCTTCTAGGCAAGCACATGTCCCCTCAATGCTCCAGATCTACTCTCTATAATGACAATAATAAATTAATAATAATACTGGCCTGTATTGATGCAATTTGTGATTGGTTCTTCTCAATTTGATGGCAAACTTGCTGCTGATTAGCTGATGATATCAAGTGACTTCTAATTCTCCAGCCAACTGGGGTATCGTCCAGCCTGGAAAGCTCAAGAGGCTACATTCTTGGGCTTGGTTTGTAGAAAAACTCTGATAATCAGAATTCCCTCCTCAATTTCTTAAAATTCTCAACCTGGATGCCCAAAATGAATGCCAAATTCACTTTTTATTTTCAACCCTAACCCTAATTTCGAATTAGGGTTTCATTTGCCCTTTTATTAATAAAATAACTTTATTTTATTTATGCCTCCTTATGAAAATCGAACCACAAGGGACCTCCATCATTATTTTAATTTGGCCCTATGTTACCCCGAGTTTCTGGGACAGGGACGGTGGGACGCATTTCCAGGACAGCAAATTTTTTTGCTAAATTTGGGGACGGTGGGGGACGGCAAAGGGGACGGTTATATAAAATAAAGGGAAAATTTAAAATATATGGGAAAATTCTAAATGTTCATATGAAACATGTATAAAGCATGCATATATACATTATATTCATATGAAAACATGGATATAGGATGTGTATGATACTATGAAAACATTTTAGAATGTAAATTCTGAACATACAACATTGTCAATACTCGATATGCAATTATGCATTCATAATTCAGAATTTCAATTCATTCACATTGTCAATATGCATATCATAATAAATATTAAAGAAATAACATACAAAATGTGAAAATGCCCAAAGGCTACACTGCTGCCATATAGTTTCATTGTCAATTACGATATGAAAATCAAAATAGTACTAATGAATTAATATTTTATTATTTTGATTTCCTATTTATAATTTATTATTTATATCTTGGCATCCCATTTTCTGTTCTACCAAATCTGAAGGAGATGTGGGATTGGGAAAGAAACAAAATTGATAAGAAGCTCTCCAAATGGAACAGAAATTTTCTTTCCCTTGCTGGAAGATTCCAGGTGTGTCAAAAAATCCTTGCATCCTACAATATATACTTCTCCTCTGCTTGGCTTTTTAGCAACTATCAATTCAACCATATCCAAAAGCAGATCAAAGATTTCCTATGGTCTGATGGTAAGGGAACTAAGAAACAGCATGCAGTCAAATGGGAGTGGTGTACTATGCACAAGTTATTTGGTGGTATGGGGCTGAAAGATTTGAAGTTGCAGAAAATAGCTCTCGCTTCTAAATGGATACTTAGGGCCATGGAGGTTAATGAACCCTGGAAAGTTCTTATAAGGCACAATATTCAGAGCTTTGTTCCTAAGAAGGCAAAGAAATGGAAAGATCTTCCCATATTAGACCTTCTTATTGGAAACTTTGATGTGGCTCCTGCAGGGTCTGATATCTTTAAATCATTATGGAAGGCTTGGGGCTATGTGAAACGTTTGGTTAAGATCAGTATAAATGGCAGTACACAGGGACCTCTTGCTGCTAACAGATCAATATGGTGGAATGTCTCTCATAATGAGAAGCCCTTGGCCATTCTTCAAGGATGCTCTGTCATGAAGTGGCACAATTTGGGCATCAGATGTTTTGAGCAGATTTTTGATAATGGTCATCTGATTTCTTGGGAGGATCTATCTCTTAGGTTTGGTATTCCCCTCTCCCATGGCAGATCTTATAACATTCTAAGGCAGCTCTCTCCCCTGTTCTCTCCCTTCCTTTTGCCCCCCTTTTGCACTCCCCCACCTCTGCCTTATGGTGGACTGATGATACCCCTCTCCCTTCCCTTAAAGATAAAAGCATTTACTCCTCCCTCACCGAGTCTGACTCTATATTCTTGCACTTAAACAAATATTGGGTCCTAAACTGGGAACCTAAGGCTTGGAAGGACATCCTCAATAGATTCTGGATGGGACCTAATGAACCTAAAAAGAAGTTCTTTGGTTGGCATCTGTTACTGAATAAGCTTCCTCAAGGATAATGATGGTCTTTTTTTCTGCTGTAACATCTGTAGAGTTCTTGAAACTGTGAAGCATGCTTTTTTTAATGCCATTTTGCGAAAGAGATATGGAGATTATTTGGTTTCAATTTGGAATCTGCTTCATTTGCTTTCATTGATGTTGTTCTAGGCTATATCAAGGGCTGTAGGAAATTAGCAAACATCTTTTGGTCTTGTTTTTCCTTGGAAATTCTTTGGCTTGTATCGAAGTTTTGTAATGATGACATTTTTAAGGGCAATTCCAGGCACCTCATTGAGTCTCTTAGGAGACTCATTTTTCACTCTATATATGTGCAGGTTACAGTTGTTCTAAAGCTTGATGCGAGCAAATTTGACAAATGGATTGAGGATGGATCTACTACTGTCTTTATCCATGAGCTCTCACATGGATTTACCTGGGAGAGAGATGACCCTGGCAAGGCTACCTTTGAGCAAGCTTTGATGTCCTTTATGCGACATCTGGAGCACAGGCAGATCCGGTTGGATGTTATTCAGGAGGAAGATGAGCTGATCTGAGACCACACTACACATTTAGATGGACGAGTGGAGGTGTGGATGGAAGGGGAGTTGGGTTGGGTTGCATGCATCCCCCCATTGGGAGACAGCACCTCACCAGATACTAACCTGTTGTTCCTATAGCTTCTGTTTCATGTGTTTTTTGCCTATTGTCCCAGGATGTAGCTCTTTTTTGCATATATATTTGTAAATCTAATGTAACTGTTTGGCTCTGTTGTGACTTTGCACCTTGGAGGTGCCCTTAAACTATTATTTTTTTGTATATGCACCTTTTGGTGCCTCTGTTGTTGCTAGGCACAGTCTGATCTGATACTCTGTATTGGTGTTCTATGATATTTAATCCAAAAAAATTATTATTTATTAATTTTTAATTTTTAAATGTTTACCAATTAATTTAACAATTTAATATTTTCTATTTATAATATGAATTAATTTTAAACGTTTGATATGAATTAAATTTTAATAAATTTAAAATTTAATTAATGTTGCCTTTTAATTTTTTTAATAACAGTTTGAATTAATAGGGTCCCGTATTAGAAAATTTAAAAAAAAATTGAAAATACAACATTTTTTTTTTTTTAATATTTTTAATAGTCTTAGATGTGGGTCCCCGAGACGGATTGGGGACGTCCCAGCTGTCCCCAGCCGTCCCTGGGACATACGGACGTCCCCCCAGCTAGGGCAAACGTCCCCTCTAAATTCTTGGAAATTTGGGGATGGGGGGAAACGTCCCCTGGCCGTCCCCAAGTCCCCGAAACGTCCCCTGGCCGTCCCCAAGTCTCCAAAACGTCCCCGAGACTGGTACTAGGGTTTTCAGGCCAAGGATGCATCCCCGAGTTAAATAGATTTGGCCCCTTCATTATTATAATAATATTTACTAAAATGCCTAGGTAAGAGGGCCAATGAATTATTATAACTTATTTCCCCATAAAGTGATTATAATGTCACTTTATTAAAAATATTTCCTTATTTATTAATAAAATGAGATCTGGAGCTCAGATTGGGATAAAGCCCAAATGGGTGTCTGAAACCATGGTTACATTCTTGATATCATGTCTGCACTGAAAATTATGGCCATAAAACCCAATTTGCTGTCCTAATTAGCCCTAGTTGCAGAAATAGCAGTCAATTTTTGAGGGTTTTGTTCCAAAACAACCCCACCTACAAATTGTGAAGAAAACCACTTTATTTGAGGTATGAAGATTTTCGCAAAATGTTTTTTGAGTTGGTTTTGAATACAACCACCCTGCTCTGCATCAAATATGTAAGTCGATATAATTTTGTACGTTGGACATATTGCTCCTAATCTTCATAGTGTCATTCCTTGCCAGGATGTCAGATTAGCGTCACATGCTCGATTGGTCTGTAAATCTTCTAATCTATATGATTGCTATTGTGAATCGATGACCATCTATCACTAATGAATTTCTTTATTACTCTGCACTTACCACCCAGTAAGTCTTCTATGCCAAGACAATACTTGCCAAGTGCACTACATAAGGCAAAAACAATTTTATGCTCTAAACAAGTTTATGGTCAAAACTGAGTGATGCTTACGGAATTTATATTGCCAATCCTCAATTTGCAGTAGAAAACAGACTTGACAATACAAGAAATTTGCAAGAAAAGTGAAAAAATAGAAGAACAGTTTTGGATGGAAAAGTATTCTTTAGAGTCTTAGACTATAATTTTAAATTTTGTGGGATTTGATCCATGTGTTTTTAGTCATCATAAGATGACCTCCATAACTAGTAATTTACTCTGATAACATATTCCCTCGTGAACTTTGGTAACAATTACAAGGCAAGGGGACTCATTTCACACAAAAGAACCTCTGGCTTCTTCCTTTTTGAACATCTAATATCTTAAAAAATTACCATTGTCTCACAATTATATCTAATGTGGGATTTACCCAAATACAACCCAGTCATATATCTTGTATTTAAAGCCTTTTACGAGCATTTTTAACTAGATTTTTGTTCTTGTGGGAATTGACCTATGTACTTTAAAGCCATCACCAAGATAACCTATATTTATTGGCAATATATAGGAAAAAAAACATCTTTAGAGGAAATAACTACTAAAAATGGGTCATCTTCATTTGGCAAAGGTTTGTGACATTCTCAAGTCAACTAACCTAGGGTTCTTGTGTGCTATGTCGATCCCCTTGCTTTGTAATCATGAACAAAATATAAGGGAAAATGTCATTAGGCTAAATTGACAATAGTGGAGAATACATTTCATGTGACAAGTTGCTGTGTCATGTTATTTAAAGACATTCCATGTTCACTTAATTTCATAAGGCAGAATAATAAGCCAAGCATATGTAATTAAAATTAGTGCACACTTCAAATAATAAAGGCAATAAATGGATTGAATATCCTTCATCTTCATATATGCCATATGCATGTATTCAAATGTTATCTTAAATCTTTTCCATTTCCAACAATTTAGTCCACCAAGGGGTTTGACCTAGGAGAACCTGTTCGCCTATTGAGTAAGGAGACTCCTCAAAGGTGTCTTTGAACAAAACCTTGACAAATTCAAATACCAAGAAGGCAAAGGCAAGTTGCTTTTCAGGTACACATTCTATCAAATCATTCCCACATCTCTCAGATCAAACCTAAACAGCAGATCAGATTTGCAGCAGTAGGGGTCTCTCTTGAGGGGCTCAAAATCGATCCATAGGGTTTTCTATGACAGTTCAGACTCTGAGACATTCATCATACCAAGGCAGATAAATTTCTGACAGCGGCAAATTGATTCACAATGACATCAGCAACAACTAAGCATCATTCATCCTAATGTTAAAAACACCTAATCCATGTATTTGATTATTGCATTTATTCCATTTCAATTATTAAGTCCCAACTCTATTATATAGGTTAATTTGCGTGCTTATTGATTGCATTTATTTAATTAGGCTACATAGTTTGGGAAAAGTATTTATTTTCCTTACAATAGCATATGCAAACAATCAAACAAACAAGGAGTCAGAACAAAAAAGGAAAAACATAGTTTAAATGCAAGGGCAATAAATCTAAAACCACTACTTAATTAGGCTAAATCTCCATTCCTTGCATTTATTCTGAGCTTAAAACAGACGAAATATTGTCATTCTGTGATAAGGCGAAACCCACTAAAGATTATCATTCTCAACTACAGCAATTATATATATGATATTTGAACTGTTGGCCATTCAGAGCATCCCTTTGGCTCTACATAATGAAGGGGGCGTTTCTCAGACCGACAAAAAAGGTACACATGGTTAACAACAATCCTGGAATAAGATTTGCCATAAAGAAACAAAACCAAGGAAGCAAGCAGAGAAAATGATAAAACATGAACGCTTTTCAGCTTTCCAATGGTAGACATTATTCGGTTTTTATAATCTACATACAGTGTGTCGACCCACATTTAGGCTCTCATCCTTTCTTATCGCTTCTGAAATGCCTACCATGATTAGGTAAGCAGGAATTTAATTTTGATTTGTTCTCTAGTGCCTGCTTCTTCTAACCAATCTTTCTTATTTTAACAACAGCTTTTATTTTGAGTTCTTCAAGAAATTCTTCCGTGTCAAAAGTTGTTGTTCATGTGGTGGCTTTGCCACACCACCTTCTTGGTTTGACTTTTAATCGAAGCTCTCTCAAGGATTACAATTCCCTTACCCTTTTCTTCACCACAACTATCTTTTTCTGCTTGTGTAACTCTGATTTTTTTGAGATAAGCTCTAATTTTATCCAATTTCTTGGATGTTTTTTTTATAAGAGTTTTGTTATTACCCATATCTTTTTGAATTCTTTCGACATTGTTCTACTACTCGTCTTTCATATGATCTGCTGTGGCTTCTACCCTAGTCTGAACAGTACGAACCTGATTTATCCTTGTATCTGTAGTTCTGTAGTGGTGAGCTAAGTTTGTAAACGCTGTATATGATCTATGGCTTATACTTTCCGCATAATACACTTTTTTTGGATTTATTGGGCAGTAGAGAAAGTATTAAAGCCATCGATCCACAGTTAGGCTCTCATCCTTTCTTATCACTTCTAGAATGCCTACCATGATTGCATAAACAGGAGTTTAATTTTATCTAATAAACATACATTCATTCCACTTCACAAGCAAAATAAAACATTGATTTAAAAAAAAGATGGTTAGGATTTCAAATTACAATGAGATCTTGAACCGTTCCCTAGAAATAACCATGTTCTCGCTAGTCTCGTCAAAAAACTCTTCAACCTGTTGGATTACTTCTTTCCGTCTCCCCCTACTATGTCTGGATATAGCAAAAATGGCTATGCATTTGGTAAATTCGATTCGCGGTTCTTCGCTATCCAAATCGAGCAAACAACCGTTGTAGCCAATGCCAGCGAGGCAGCAAAATGTACATTGAGGGCTTGGAGGATAAACAGTGTTCGAAAATTCTCGTCTCTGCCTGTGTGATATCATCTTTTGTTATGGAAGAAATATTTTTCATGTATGATTTCATTCATTTCAAGCATCCTTTTGATATTGATTTCTGCTTTTCGTTACAACTCGGAGTTTGCGTTCACCAGGAAATTATACGATTGGAATGCAACAAAGGGAGCTACCAGATCTGTAGGCTTTCACAGAGGCGATAAGCTAAACCCTAGATTTGCATTAGTTTATGCTGAGATATCCGAGGGATGTAACGGATAGCGTTCCTTGCAGTCATTTAATTAGATTTGTTGTTTAAATTTGGGAAACAAGTGGTCTGGTGTAAATTTTAAATTAATTAAAATGGACAACTTTAGACTTTTTTCAATTGTATTGAATACCCGACTGTATATATTCCCTCCCTCCCTTTTCTAACTAATTTCAAATGTTTACCTTATAAATTTTTTATTTTCCAAAATTATCAAATGAAAAATATAATTCAAAATAAGTATGAAATTATTTATTTTATGATATTTTAAAAAAACTAAATAAAGCATTACTAAATAAGATTAGAGGTCATATGGAATCATTAATTTAATAATATATTTAAATTAGATGATTTTTAAAATTAATTTAACATTAAAAAATAATAATTTTTCAAAATTACTTAAATTATTTCTACGATGACAAACTCCTCATTCTAAATCTTACCAAAAATCTAATTATTTTTTTTTCAAATTAATTTAGGATAATTGAATTAATAAAATAATATAAATAAAATAAAATAAATTATATTAAATTAATAAATAATTTAATAAAATATAAATTATATTAAATTAATAAGTAAAAATTATAGCTAAAATAGTTTATTTTGATTCTAATTTTAAAAAGTTGTTATTTAGTCAATGAAATGTAAAAGACACTTTTTAATAGAAATGTAAAGGATTATTTTATTTTATTAATTAAATATAAATAATAAAATATTTAATAATAATTAATCTATATTTAAATAATAATTAATTGATTTGATTTTTTGTATAAATAGAGCATTAATTAATATAATTTAATATTTAGTATTTTTTAATTCATGATCTTTTTTTTGGAGTAAGTAATTTTTAGAGATACAATGTAGTATAAATTATAATAATTATCATATATGATTTTCAAAAGAAATATTTACAATAATGAAAAAATTACATATATTTGTTATAATTGTTCAAAGGATCAATTGATAGGATCCATTAATTTTCATGAGGGAGATTCAATTCTCTCTAAAAACATATTAGCAACAATAATAAAACAAGAGTGGTATTCACTCCAATTTTAATTTAGATATTAGACCTGTAGGTGATGGAGGAAAGCAAGGGGTCCAATAGATGTATTGCAGAAGAGGAGAAGAATCCAAGCTATAGAAACAAAGGATGGAGAAGATAAAACTAAATTCCCTACAAAAGAAGAGAGGAGGCAAGAAGAAGATAACTTGCATTCAAGTCATAAGAGAACGTTGCAAGATTAGTAGAAGCTTGAATTAATTACAACAGTATCCTTTGTTGGTAGAATATTAGTTAAGCACAAATAAATTGTATAAGATGTAATCAATATAGAAAATTAAAGAACTTAATTAATAAATAAAGAGATAAGCTATAAATTTCTAACATCATAATTTCTAAAAATGCAAAATCAAAGTCAATAATTTTCTCTCAATAATAATAATCTAAGGGAAGAAAGATAAGATCTGGAAAAGCATTCAATTTTAGAAAAAAGAATCAAGTCATATCTATCATATAAGTTAATTGTGTAAAAGTAACATATAACATTGATAATTGTCTAGAATAACTTTTCTCCTTGAATTTTAATCTACATCTAATATTGCATCCTATTAATATTAAATCATGAAATGTGATCCATAACATCAATACAAAAAATTATATTCCATTATTTAAAAGGAAAATAATTTACAATGCCTATTAGAAAAATATTATACATTTTAACCATTCTTTATCAAACTAGTTTCAACGTCACAAATGTGTTGTGTTTTGTCTTTCTTACGAGGCGGTCCAACTGTGAAATTTTCTCTATTTTGACTTTCTTATCGGGTGACAAATTTTGTAGGTAATATCAAAGTGTTGAGGCTACTCACAATGGAAATGAGGACAAATATTTAATGGATTGAATTTATATTTGAGGATTGAAATTTCATGGCCGCATCGACTGTGTAATTAATCTGATTATTTACAGTTGTTTGTTTGTGGCATACGTCATCTTTCGAATGCAGATTCACACCTGGTCGATTGTTTATGATGCCTTCCAATTACCAAGCACCCAAACGATTTTCTGGCTAAAATCAGGATATCAAGAGAACTACTCTGTCAAAAATAAAACTGAGGATAAAATTAAGAAAGTTTGTTTCAGAAAAACGGATACCAGATTTAAGTAACGTCAAAACCATCCTATTCAACAAGAAGATTTGATTAAATATGGGTCCTGGTTAAGTAACTTCAAAAATTTGAAGGTACAAAAATCACCAAAAGTTGATCAGTTTTATACGTATGGTTAAACTAGTTTCCTGTAGTTTCAGGGTTGAATCTCTATCCTTTTTGTCAACATTTCAGTAGTTTACAGTCAAATATATTGACAGATTAATATTTGTTACGGATTGTTTTTAAATTTTAATCGTATCAGATTTATTTAGTATCAACATTTCAGATCATATTCTTTAATCCATCATTAATATTTACTTGTCAATAGACTATAAACGAGTTTAATGCTGATTATTTGCATTGAGAATTAGATCCCAAATGAATAATCAGACTGATAACCACAACATATCCATTATTTTTAAGCTTTTCCTATTTCAGACCTCACATTAATTATTATTGACCAAAACTTGAAACATCAATAGATCACACTCAAAGTTCTGCAAACATCATCGCTGGAATTTGTATGATGTAATTGATAGGAAATATCAAATGTATTGTTCTGGAATGGCAATTGGTCATTTATTGTATTTTATCTGATTATTTCAAGGAAATTTATTCTTTAGGTAAGGCTGGAGGTTTTCTTCACCTGATTCTTTCCCACAAATACCACACTAAATCTAATTGTTAACTTTATGTAATTTCATTCAATTAATAAAATTATTCGACCAAGAGCCCATTATCTATAAAAAAAAGAAAAGAATGAAAGAACATAAAACTGCAAAACCATTAAAAACAGAGTTGAGATTGCACATTACATTTCTGCCTTTCCAAATTCGATAGAGTCGCTTAGGACTCTCCATACTTTGATTCTGCATGGGACCAACAAAATCTGCACAATTCCTTCCAACCTGGTAGATTATTCCAATCTCTAAGCCATTCTGTGAAGAAGGATCAATGCTAACTTGATATCAGAGAAAGTATGGAACCTCGGAGACATGGGATCACCGAATTTTTGAACTGTACGATAGCAATTGAAATTGAACTTCGATCCAAATCCAAATCCAACGCTGATGGAAACATGGATGGTGAGGATTAAAAACAGGCTTGCATAGGGATTAGCGGTGAAGACGAAGAAAGGGAGAGGATCGTCTGTGAACAAACCAACGAAGGTTGTGCCAGCGTTACTTTCCATAAATCATGATCAGATTACACAGAATTGCTGGTTGGTTTTCTACCACAGTTGAAACAAGAAATTTGTCTCTAATACTGGAATGGTACACCCTGGCTATTATCTATATATGGCTCTCTTGTGATTGTCATTGTCTCGAGTTGGTTGTGGGAGCCACCAGAGATTTGATGCAGTTTTGTCTTAATGGGGCTTATTAATCTTACTACTCTCCCAAATTTGAGTGGATTAACAGGGATTAATTTGAGTCATAATTCACATTATCCGTGCTGTAAATGTAAACGGTGAAAATTATACACACGTCCTCATTTCTAACGTTTTGACCCATTTCAATTAGATTGTTTTTATGTAATAGTAGGTTTGTACGTGTGTTTTTTTATTATAATAAATTGGTGTTTGATATTAATATTTTAATTTTAATTTCATCAATCATTGATTCTAAGGAATAAGTTGTAAATTCCTGTTTTTGTCATAATGATTTAGATCTATAGGTGCAGATTTGATTCAAGTAATTTTCATAGTTTTAGATCTTAATTCTAAACTTTAAGTTTAAATCTTATTGACTACTTCCTATTAACTTCTATGACACGACCTAGAATACGTTTGAATGAATTTGTGTGTGTTGGCATTATGTGAACCGGTATGAGGACATAATGACATTGTATGTTGTCATTGATGTCAATATGCTGAAGAGGAGAGAACAGGTATATGTAAGAGTCGGTATAACACTGTGAACCGGCATTTGTGCCAAAGTGAAACAATGTGTTTGCTTAAGGTGAACCGGCATGTAGTTATGGGAACCGGCACATGGAAGCTTTGTATGACTACTGGTTGGTAGTCACAACTTCAGGGTTTTCGGTTGAAGTGTCTCAAGCCTGTGTGACTCAATCGATAACTTTGTGTGATGAGTTAGCATTGTAACGAAGAATAGATCATGTTGCCGCGTCAGCCTTGTGCGCATGAAGGATCTGGCATGAAGGAGATTGTTCCCATCTACCTCGAGAATGTGCGAAGCCTGTAAACGGTGATAACACGTGATGGGTTATCAACCGCCATGAAATCGGTGGAAAACGAATGATGGAGAATGTCTTGAGATTGGATCAAGACTGTTGCATTTAATGCAGTGTGCTCAACGGTCAGGATTGAACCGTTTGAATTCCTTAACCTAACAGGTTCAGGGTTTAGGGTTTATGCTACCGACCTATCTGTTTTCCTATAAGGTCGATGTTGTGTTTCTTTCTGAGGTTGTTGGCAAAAGTTGTATGTGTGTATCCAAATGAAGAGATACGTGATTCTTGCCAGACCATAAGAGAGAAGTGATACCTACAGAGTGTAAGTGCAGGAGGTGAAGAGGAGCTAAAGCGGATCTGCATTGGCATTGAGTGTTGTTACCAGATCATTGTAATACCTGTTGATCTCTAACTACTTCAACAGTTAGGAAATCCCTTAACAGGGTAGCTTTAACCGGCTTGCTGTAAATCCTTTAACAGGGTGACTCAAAACCATTGAGTTCTTGAAATCCTCTAATAAGGTAACTTTTAACAGGGTTTAACCCTTAACCGGGTATTCTAGTCATCCCTTAACCGGGTGATCCCTAACAGGATCGGTTCCTAACAGAACTTGTTGTATCAGTCTTTAACCGGACAAGGCTCCTAACAGAGCGGACTTCTAAAGAGTTCAAAAACATCTTGTGGGTATTCATCCCCACCGTGGTTTTTCCCAATTGGGTTTCCACGTGAAAAATATGTGTGTCATATGTGATGTCCTTTTCATGTGATGATATGTTGTTTTTTGTCAAGCAGTGAATCATGTTGATCTAGTTGTTTATATATATATCTTTGATGATAGTTTACATGTTCATGCACTAGGGTGAAATGGAGATGAAGTATTAGAATGTATGAAAAGATAAGTGTCAACCAGTTTATGCTTGTCTCAGTTATTCTGGGTTCTGCCAGTTGTACTCTGTTTACGACCGGTATTACTGTTTGTCTGTCAAAGCACAGTGTCTATTGACAAATCAGTTTAGGATTGTGTTTTTGTCTGTACTGATTTACCCCCCCCCTCTCAGTACCAGTTTGGTACTATCCGTTCATCATTGAGTTATCAATTGGTATCAGAGCGTCCTCCAGGTCTTCTGTGTTATAAGCTTAATCGTTTGAGGTAAAGATCCCAGTCTAATTATGAAGAGGGAAGGTCCAAAGTTCAACAGAGAAAATTTTAGTATATGGAAAGACAGAAAGAAGATATACATCAGAAGCATGGGTGCTCAACACTGGAGCTATGTTGAGAATGCTTATGTTGCTCCTACTGTACTCTCACCGATGATCAAAAGAGAGAGATGCAGGAGAATGGGCAAGTCATGGAAGCCCTAATTAGTAGTTTTTCTGACATTGAGTTCATTGATGTCCAAGATAAGGTAAATCCCAAAGAGGTATGGGATACTCTTGAAAATATCTATGACAGTGATGAGCATGTAAAACAAGCTAAGGAAGAAAGCCTTAGAGGGAAGTTTGAAGACATGCAGATGGTTGAAGGTGAGACCATTCAACAGTATGGAATCAGAATCAAAACTGTTGTTGGAGATATCAAGAGTGCAGGTGGTAAAATGGAAGATTCCACTGTGGTAAGCAAAGTCCTGAGATCCTTATTACCAGTCTATGCAATAAGGGTTGCTGCTATTCAGGAGTTGAGATCAATAGACAAGACTAAGGTGTCCCTAGACTCCATCATTGCAAAGTTGCCAACGTTCAAAAGACTGAATCAACTTTTAAAGCTTTTGTTGTACCATCCAGAAAAGGAAAAGAAGCTAGCACAAGTGGTGAACCAAGACAGAGCAGAGAAATGGATGATGAGGAGATTCTGATGGTATTTGAAGCTCTTCTTGCCAGGAAACTTCCTAAAGGAAACGGCAAATACAAAGGTAAGCTCCCTTTGAAATGCTTTTCTTGTAACCGGATAGGACATATTGTTGTAAACTATCCTAATGGCGACAACAAGGACAAACCAGAAAGGTTCAAGAAATTCAAAGGAGGAAATCGGAGAAACTATTTTGTGGCAGTTGATGAAGGTGTCACAGATGAGGAATCAGAAGATGAAGAAAATGAAGATATTGTGTTTGTTGCTGTCAAGGAAGATGTGTCAGACAAGAAGACTCTTGTCTCCCAGTTTGATAATTCCAATGAGTGGATCATTGATAGTGGTTGTTCTCACCATATGACTAGTGACCGGAGCAAGTTTCTATCCTTGGAAAAGTATGATGGTGGTGTGGTTCGCTTTGGTAATGGAAAGAGTAGTGCTGACAATGTGTATTGGGTTGATGGTCTCAGACACAACCTTCTAAGTGTTGTCCAGTTGAATGACAGTGGTCTCACTCTGGAATTCAAGAATGGAGTGTGCAGAATCAAAGGAAAGAATGGTGAATTGGTGGCCACCGGTATGCAGACCAAAGGTAATCTATTTTAGCTTAATGCAAATATAAGTACATGTCTTATGGCTAAATTTGATGATAGCTAGATATGGCATAGGAGACTCTGCCATGTAAACTTTGATAACATTGTGAAGGCTAGTAAGATCAAGGCAGTTAGAGGGTTGTCGGTGCTAAGCAAACCGGATAATACCTTGTGCAGAGAGTGTCAATTGAGGAAAATGTCTTCCTCAACCTTTAAAGGTAAATCTTTCACTGCTGACAATTTGCTTGATCTTATGCATACTGATTTGTGTGGTCCTATGAAAACTAGGAGTGTGCAGGGTGGTAGGTACTTCATGATTCTCACTGATGACTGCTCAAGAATGATGTGGGTCACATTCTTGAAAGATAAGTCTAAAGATTTTTGTAAAGTTCAAAGCTTTCAGAGCATTAGTGGAGAAGGAAAGAGGCAAAAGGATCAAGTGCTTGAGAACTAATCAAGGAGGGGAATTCACTTTCGGTGAATTCAACAAGTACTGTGAAGAACATGGCATCAAGAGGCAACTATCTGCCCCCCGGACTCCATAGCAGAATGGCCTAGCAGAGAGGAATAATCAGATTGCGGTTGAAGCAGCTAGAACCATGTTGATTCAAGGAAAGGTAGCTCACACCTTTTGGAGAGAAGTGGTGAGCACTACAGTCTACACAATGAACCGGGTACCCATCAAGAAAGGTAAGGATAAAACTCCTTATGAGTATTGGACCGGTAAGACACCTGTGGTTAGCTACTTTAGAGTGTTTGGTAGCAAATGTTATATCAAGAGGAGCAAACACCGGAGCAAATTTGATGCGAAATGTGATGAGGGAATATTCCTAGGGTATTCCACCAAGAGCAAAGCTCTCAAGTGTTTCAATTATAGGACTCAGAGAATTATGGAAAGCATCAATGTAAGAGTTGATGAAACCTCTGAGAAAACTGAGGAAACCGGCAGTGAGCAAGTGGTAAATGAACCGGTTGTAACCTTATGGGAACCGATTGTCAGTCAACCAAGTAGTAGTAACAGTGTTCCTACACCGGTAGTTGTAGATGTTGATACTAATGGAGATGAGGATGAAGAAGAAAAGCAAGAGGAATCTATCAAGACCATTCCTCGGTATGTCAAGCTGAATCATGATCCTAAGCAGATCATAGGAGATAAGGATGCTGGAATTCTTACAAGAAGAAAGGTCAGAGAAAACTCATGTATGATCTCTGAATTTGAGCCTAAATCATTCAAAGAGGCACATAAAGATGAAGACTGGATCAAGGCAATGGAAGAGGAACTTGACCAGATAGAGAAAAATGGTACATGGTCTTTGGTACCCAGACCGGAGCATAAAAATGTCATTGGTACCAAATGGGTTTTCAGAAATAAGCTGAATGAGGATGGCACAGTGATTAGAAACCAAGCCAGACTGGTGTGCAAAGGATATGCCCAAGAAGAAGGAGAAGACTATGGAGAAACCTTTTCTCTTGTAGCTAGATTGGAAGGAGTTCGTATGCTTCTAGCATATGCAGCTTTTAAAGGATTCAAAGTATATCAAATGGATGTAAAATCTGCATTCCTAAATGGTGTACTTGAAGAGGAAGTGTATATAGAGCAACCAGATGGGTTTGCCCTATTTGAAGATAGTGACATGGTGTGTAGGCTACGTAAAGCCTTATATGGTCTAAAGAAGGCACCTAGAGCATGGTATGAACGTTTGCATTCCCATCTTTTGAAGATTGGATTTGAGAGAACAAGTGAAGATAACAATATCTACTTGAAGTCTGAAGGAGATCAGATCCTGATCTATGAGGTATTTGTTGATGACATTTTCTTTGGTGGAGATGACAAGATGAGTCATGAGTTTGCAGATGAGATGAAGAAAGAGTTTGAGATGTCACTCATAGGGGAGATTAAGTTCTTCATTGGACTATAGATCCAGCAGATGAAAGATGGAATCTTCATCACTCAGTCCAAGTATGTCAAAGAGGTGTTGAAGACCTTTGACATGGAAGATAGCAAACCGGTTGGTACACCAATGGTGACCGGTTGTAAACTGTCCAAAGAGGATGACTCGGCATTGGTTGACGAGAAGGAATATCGATCAATGATTGGTAAGTTGCATTATGTAGTGCATAGCAGACTGGATATTGCACATGCAGTTGACATTACTGCAAGGTTCAAGAAAAGTCTAAGAGAATCCCACTTGGTTGCAGTCAAGCGGATTCTTAGGTATCTGAAAGGAACTATTGACTATGGGTTATGGTATCCATACAATAATGATTTTAACCTGAAAGTGTTCACAGATGCTGATTGGGCTGGTAATGTAGATGACCAGAAGAGCACAAACGGTGGTGCATTCTTTCTCGGTGGTAGACTGGTCTCATGGATGAGTAAAAAGCAGAGTATGTTGCAGCTTTCATGAACTGCACTCAGACAATTTGGATGAAGCATATATTAAATGGCTTCAAAGTTCTTGTATATGAACCAGTAAGTATATTTTGTGACAATACTAGTGCAATTAACATCTCCAAGAATCCGGTTTTGCATTCTAGAACCAAGCACTTTGAGCTTAAGTATCATTTCTTGAGGGAAAAAGTTTAGAACAAAGAGATTGCACTGGAACATGTTTCCAGTAAGGAGCAGTTAACAGATATATTCACCAAGCCTCTCCCAAAGGCTACATTTATGTACTTAAGAGGTGAATTAGGGTGTTGCCCCTTCAGGAGGTGAACTAAAGGTATATGCTCCACATCAGTCAAGCATTGCATAGTCAATTTTTTCTTCAAGATTGATGTGTTGAAGGATGCTACTCCTCAGGGGGAGTAGCATAATGGAATAGGGAAGTTTGTGCCTCCACTTTGGCATTGTTGTCAAAGGGGGAGAAGAAGAGAAGCGGAGAAGATATCTGCAGAAATTGGGGGAGAAGATGTGAAGCGGAGAGATATCTTTGTATATTGCCATCAATGCCAAAGGGGGAGATTGTTGGCATTATGTGAACCGGTATGAGGACATAATGACATTGTATTTTGTCATTGATGTCAATATGTTGAAGAGGAGAGAACCGGTATATGTAAGAACCAGTATAACACTATGAGAACCGGTATAACACTGTGAACCGACATTTGTGCAAAAGTGAAGCGGTGTGTTTGCTTAAGGTGAACCGACATGTGGTTATGGGAACTGGCACATGGAAGCTTTGTATGAATACCGATTGGTAGTCACAACTTCAGGGTTTCCGGTTGAAGTGTCTCAAGCCTGTGTGACTCAATTGGTGACTTTGTGTGATGCATTAGCATTGTAACAAAGAACAAATCATGTTGCCATGTCAGCCTTGTGCGCATGAAGGATCTGGCATGAAGGAGATTGTTCCCATCTACCTCGGGATTGTGCGAAGCCTATAAATGGTGATAACGCGTGATGAGTTATTAGCCGCCATGAAATCGGTGGAAAATGAACGATGGAGAATGTCTTGAGATTAGATCAAGACTGTTGCATTTAATGCAATGTGCTCAACGGTCAGGATTGAACCATTTGAATTCCTTAACCTAACAAGTTTAGGGTTTAGGGTTTAGGGTACTGACGTATCTGTTTTCCTATAAGGTCGATGTTGTGTTTCTTTTTGAGGTTGTTGGCAAAAGTTGTATGTGTGTATCTAAGTGAAGAGATACGTGATTCTTGCCAGACCAGAAGAGAGAAGTGATACTTGCAGAGTGTAAGTGCAGAAGGTGAAGAGGAGCTAAAGTGGATCTGCATTGGCATTGAGTGTTGTTACCAAATCATTGTAATACCTATTGATCTCTAACCACTTCAACAGTTAGGAAATCCCTTAACAGGGTAGCTTTAACCGACTTGTTGTAAATCCTTTAACAGGGTGACTCAAAACCATTGAGTTCTTGAAATCCTCTAACAAGATAACCTTTAATAGGGTTTAACCCTTAACCAGGTATTATAGCCATCCCTTAACCGAGTGATCCCTAACAGGATCGGTTCCTAACATAACCTGTTGTATCAGTCTTTAACCAGGCAAGGCTCCTAACAGAGCGGACTTCTAAAGAGTTCAAAAACATCTTGTGGGTATTCATCCCCACCGTGATTTTTCCCAATTAGGTTTCCACATGAAAAATATGTGTGTCATATGTGATGTCCTTTTCATGTGATGATATGTTGTTTTCTGTCAAGCAGTGAATCATGTTGATCTAGCTATTTACATATATGTTTTTGATGATAGTTTACATGTTTGTGCACTAGGGTGAAATGGAGATGAAGTATTAGAATGTATGAAAAGATAAGTGTCAATCGGTTTATGCTTGTCTCAGTTATTCTGGGTTCTGCTGGTTGTACTCTGTTTAAGACCAGTGTTACTGTTTGTCTGTCAAAGCACAATGTCTGCTAACAAACCGGTTTAGGATTGTGTTTTTGTCTGTACTGATTCACCCCCCCCCCCTCTTAGTATCGGTTTGGTACTATCCGTTCATCATTGAGTTATGAGTGTGTTATAGTGTTGTATTTAAGAAAGTTCATTGTTCACTTTGATATCATGTTTGAATATGTGAGAATCGCCTCAATGACAACCATTAAAGAAGTATCAATTTAGTATCATGTGTTAGTGTCATTATTTTAAGCATATTGCATGGTTGATTGATCTAAAATTTAAACTTTGACATTCTCGCTATTTTCTATTAGTTGTTGATTCACTTTGTACAAGTTTGTTTGACATGGTACATTAGGTCTTGGTATTTGAATAAATTCAATGCTAATTATTTTGTACATATCTATGAGGAGCAAACACTCTAGGAACATTTTAACTTGGAGCTTCAAAAGAACCCGTCATATTAAAATTTGCATACAAGTCACCTACATGTTTCAAGTGATTTTGCCTTCAAATATTTGCCTATGTTCATAAACTTGGACCAATAAGTAGGTTGATCAAAGGGAACTTACCTCTTACAATTTGGTAGCTTCCCCTAAGGTATTTCTAAATATTAAATGTCCTTGTGAAAATTCATATAGTTGAGATTAAGACGAATATAGTTTTACAAGTCCATGTAATCTACTAATTCAAATATACTTGACATGGATCAAATACATGTGGAATCAAATTAGTGGCACTTGGGATTGATCCACCAAATTATGAAGGCAATCCAATTTATATTTTATCATTCTTCAAGTCAATTGTGGTCATAATTTATGATTCAAAAGTTGTGACTAAAACAAGGAATAACTATCTACTAGCTCCTAGAATCAAGTGCATGTTTGTATTTCTATTTATTTCCAAAATTCAATTTTCCTTACAGGATAATGTATGAGCTCATAGTGAAATCCAATAGCCCAACATCACCTACAACACAAAAATAACCTTCCACGAGATAATAGAGCATGAGGATGAATTGCTTGATTATGGATGCAAATTGTACAATGATCAAATAATGAATCAATCATCTATATCTATGTAAAATGTACATGAGGCATTGCTTATATAGATAAAGTGAGAGATAGAATTAGACAAGATTGTGACAAGTTTCTTAATCGTATTACATGATTAAAAATAAATAAATGAGATTAAATAAGATAAGATAAGGTCACATGACACCTAAGACTTCTAGAAAGATTCTTAGACCATTAAGTAAACTTAACATGTCAACATGTGTGAATAGGGTCTACTAGGTGAGCTAGTTAAGTAAAACACCCCATTCACACAAAAAGATCACTCATAGCTCTAAATTAAGATACTTGATCACCATGCTCATAAAATTCATATTTATTGAAGGAATATTTTTTTTAGATTTTGGTGAACATGTTTGTTCTTACACAACCTAGTTTTCTCCTAGTGTTTTGGGTGAGTGCAAAATCATGGGGGATCCAAAAAGTGGTGATAGGGGAAAAAGTATTAAGCCTAAAATTGAAGATCGACATAGTGTCATCTATCTATAATCTATTCAAATATACATATTTATCTAATAAACATAAACAAGACCTAATATATTAGGGAGTCATCTTCACCTAGTTGCACACCTCCTCTACCACTTTAGCCTTCACTAGACAATCAGGGCCACAGTCACCATGTGTGGCCAAATCAACCTCTCTCGATAAGTCCATCCCTGACATAAGTACTTTGTCCTTTTCTTTTGACCTAAGCAGTTCATCATCTTCTATATAGCTAACTAACCCTTTGTCACCAGATATTTTTGTAGCCACCATGCACCACCCTTCTTTGACAAGCCTAACAACTTCTTGAGGAATAGTGCATTTCTTTCCACCACCTCTTGCCTCTGCGGGTTTGTTGAGGCTTCCTCCAAAAAGAGAAGGGGAAACTTTCACTTTGCCACTTATTTACCTCATTGACAGACAACATAGAAATCCATTGGTAGGGGCATCATATTCTTATCATTCACATTCTCCATTATTTTATCTAGTTCACCCAAATAACATTTATTCACCAATTTTTTGTTAATGGCGCTCACTAGATCTCCTTCGACTCCTTGAAATATAGAAGCATTAGGACAAACATAGCAAAAATATATGTGGTCACCCTATATCTATGTTCTACCTTCAAGAACTCATCCCTAATAACCCATTGCATTACATGTATCACCATTATATGGTCTAATTTGAAGAGTTGCTTCAATATTTTCTCACAGATGTCGCCAAGGAAAGACATTTATCTTTTATGACTGAGCAACCTCACAGGTGTATTCAACCTGTGTTACCTTATTTCTTGAGATGTTGGTGAAAAAATGGATAAGTTCATTGACCCATTACCTAAATAACCACTTCAGTTTGTCACATGCTAATGCACTTCATTTTCCAATAGACTTAATCTCATTATCACACATTGTACCATCCATTCCATCAATCACTTGGAATCACTAGAGAATTGCTTCCTAAAACACCTAAAATGCCTTTTCACACAAGAGTTCCCCAATATTTTTGATATATTATGTGTGTTGGCTAATTCAACAACCAACATTTTATCGTCCTCCACACCTCTACATAGCTCACTTAATCTCCACTAGATTCTTCCACTTGCCAAATTAAATGTTGCTTGTATTTCACATCATCTGAAATTGCTCTTCTAGTACTTGCTCTCTTTATTTTCTGCAGGGCAATATGAAATAATGATTACTACCTTGTCTCATCATTGTCACCTCAACCAACAACATTGATCACCATTGCACTGCCCAAGGCTCTACTGGCCTCCACTCCCTCTCCAGCTACCCACTTTGCTAGCTCATTAGTCACCTGATTGTCCTCACAATAAATGTGACCGATTTTGAATTCATCAATTTTTTTACTAACTCTTGTATTGGCCTTTAACCATTTCCCTAATCTCAAATTAGGAATTTATTTTTGTCTAATTGCATTGATAGTTATTAGGGAGACCCCTTCCAGGTGGATTCAGGTCGCTTTGACTTCTTCCCCACATTTTAGACCTAGAAGTGTCACTTGAAATTTTGTTATATTGTTTTATAGTCTACCCTAGGAATTCAACCCTCTCACAAAGAATATTGTTCAAGTGACCTGTTACCACACAACCTACCCCACAAGACCCAGGGTTTTGTCTTGATGGCACATCAAAACTAACCTTTACTGACCCTTCCTCAAACTCCTTCCATATCACATTCTCCATAGGGTTGAGGGGAAGATCAACCTTCCTAAGCCCATTAATGAGTCCATATAATAATATATAATTATATAATTTATATTATATTATATGATAGATTTTATAATTCTATCACATTATATTTTTAAAATAACTTTATAAAATGGATATTTGTTCCAAATAGATATCTACTTTTTAGAGTAAAATATATTAAAAAATATTTTTTATTTATATAATATATAATAATTAATTATATATTATAAAGATATATAATAAACACATATATTATATATTTGGGTAAAAGCACAAAGTTGTGCCACACTTTATAAAGGAAATGGCCAATGTTGATTCAACTTTTTAGATTGAATCAATAGAAAGTGAAATATATGTTTTGAATTTTTAAATGATGTAAACTAATAAAATGTATATTTTTTTGTGTATTTTATGTTTGTAAATTTTTTTTAAATTAAAAAAATTATTTGAATATAATTTGTTATAAAGTATACACTATAATTTAGTTGTTGATAAAATGTTGAAATTGAAGTTACATGAGGCATCACACTTTATATAGTAAATTTTACCTTTTTTCTTCAATTTTTTTATGTACATTGATAACTTGAAACATTAGTGTAAAATATATTTTTAACTATTTTTTATTTATATACATTTTTCAATAAATTTGAAAAGTTGCATTTACTGAAATATAACTCTTTCCATTTGGCATCACCTTTTTTCTTAATTATTTATCCAAATTAGAAAAAGAATTATATCATCTTGACATAGACTCTTTTTTCTAATGCTTTTTATCCAAAAAAAAAAAAAAAAATGTATTTTTCCTCTACAAGATAATCAATCTTATATTTTAGTGTTGACTTACTTTCAATAAAAATAAAATATAAAAAATAATTAAAATTTTAATTTAGATATATATTTTTGGAAAGTTCCCTTTTAGATCTATAAAGGTGTAAAGCGGAAAATCGCGATCGAACCCTAGTTGTTCTCCCCTCTTCCAACTCCGAGGAGAGAGAAGGGAGGTTTGCTAGGATTCGATGGTTTTCACTTAGGGGAGAGACTTTACATTCAAAAGAGGGGTTGAAATTCATAAGATCCAATCCCACACAATGTAAGATTGGATGCTAAATGAATTTCAAGGGTTAGGAAAGCAAGGCTACCCTCTTTTGTAAAGAATGTTGTTAAGGAAATTAAGCTAAGAGTACATAGAAAGTCATAAAGATTCGCTTATAAACTGAGTTCGGGTTATAGGATGAAGCTGCGGACCTGGAATTAGCAGTAGAATGTCGATACGGCGCTGTCCTGCAAATTTGAGCAAAAGTTGTCGAGACGATGGCACCCGGCACCACGGTCCTCCGAAAAATCCGCGAAACGAAGGGGGATCTGTTCGTCTCTGCACAAGGATTTCAGATCTTCAATTTCAGCCGCGTACCTGCAACCTACACACAGAAAAGCGAAGACGATTGGGGGGTTAGGGATTAGGGGTTTGCCTTTAGGTCAAACCCCGGTTTTGGAATTAACCAAGAAATGAGCAAGAGCTGTAAATGTAAATGACTGTAAAACAAGTACTAATACCTTGTTCTAAGGATGTTTGTATCCTTATGTGCGAAGGTATAGATGTTGTATGTTGTATGTTGTAGCATGTAGTATGTGATCTCCTCTTCAATGGTTGAATCCTTGACTTGAATGCAACACTTAGCCTTGAATGGAGACTTGAAATGATCAATTGCTTGAAGGAATGCTTGAATACTTGAATGTTTGAGTATAGTTTCCACGCCTTTTTCCCTCATGTATCTCTTCTCCACAAATGAGAGAGAAAAATGTAGTTTATATACTTGTCATTTAGGGCTGATAGACTGATTTTCCCGACCTTAGGCCGACCAGGAAATGTAATTTCCAAATTGCAAACAAAAAGACCCGAGCCCCTTAGGAGACCGGGCCCAAAATAGGACCCAGGGACCAGGGCGCTGGGCGCTCTGGTCCCACCTCCCGGGACAACAGGGTGCAAGGAGGTTCAGGCCAGGGTGCTTGAAAAATGCAGTTTTCAGTGTCGCGAGCAAGTTTTGGGGTCTCCATTCAGGTTGCGTGTTGCGTCGCCATCGTGAAGACCGAAATGCAGTCGAAATTGCAAGTGTCGCAATTTTAGGACGCTACAAAAGGATATTTTTACATTTCAAAAAAAAAAAAATTTATAAGAGTAGGAGTTGTTGAAACATTGAGTTTTTCAAAAAAAAAAATGGTAATTAGACCCA
This sequence comes from Cryptomeria japonica, assembly GCF_030272615.1. Taxonomy (NCBI): domain Eukaryota; kingdom Viridiplantae; phylum Streptophyta; class Pinopsida; order Cupressales; family Cupressaceae; genus Cryptomeria; species Cryptomeria japonica. The sequence continues at coordinate 699,243,802 of NC_081414.1, forward strand.
AGGTGGTATAAAATATACTTTAGTAGACAATTCCAATTGGAAAAGTTGTGGCCCATATATAGGATAGCTATAATGAATCTTTGTAGACCATATGTTTGACTTAAAATAATTTTTAGTTAGAATTACTTAAATTTACGTGTGTTGATAAGTTGGCCTGAAATGTGACACAGTTTTGTGCTTCTACCCATTTGTTTCCTTGACTAAATATGAAAAAAAAAATTCAAATTTAACATATCATAATCACAACCACAGATAGAGGAAGACTCAGGGTGGGGCAAATGGATATTCGATTAAGACTAACATTTGTTTGATTTTTTTTTCACATTTTTCTTCAAATGTTTTTGGTTTTTAGCATTTTTTTTCGATGGTCGGGCCAAGATGCTAAACAATTTAGTGGGAAATCATGAAAAAAATGCCTAAAATGAACAAAACATGAATGTGGCTTTTGAAAATTCAAAAACCACATACATGCTAAGGCTTGGAAAATCCGAGCCTAAACATGATTGAGTTACTTTATGTATGTGTACATACATACATACATACAAACATGCATACATACATACATGCACACATGCATGTATGTATGTATGTATGTGTTGGCATTTGGCATAACTAGTGCAGATCAGGTAATGCAGTTGAAGTTGGATGACTGCACTGGTAAAGGATAGAAGTCTATTTGTGATGAAGAGATTGAGATTCTATGAATAGATGACATGATCAGTTTTTTTTGTTGTCATTGCTGACAACTGATGTTTTGTTTTGTCATCTAAGTGATTTGGTTTACTAGAAGATAGGTTTTACCGACAGAGAGCTAAAGTCTGTGAAATAGGACTTTAACTAGGAAAAGCAGAGTTATTTTGATTGGATTGATTGATCAACGATGATTGGTGATTTGTGGTTTGGATGGTGAACTTGAATCGTGGAAAGGTGTATATGACCGAAACCGGAACTTGTGATGATTACCGGAAGGCATGTTTTAAATTTCTAATGGAGTTGTGCTAAGGATTTAGTAGGGTTTAAGGACCGGTGAAGAAATCATCAAACCGGTAATGATTTTTGTTATGACGGTGATCAACAGTGAGTCTACATGAAGTTGGTAACACGACACAACCTGCATGAAAGATTTAATTGTTGTTTTAGCACAATTCAAGGAAGATTTGCTTGGGAATTAGCGAAATGCTTAGTAGAGTGTTTTGAGGATATAGATCAAATTTCCGTGATGGGTTATGATCAACCAACGGTTGATATTGCATTGTAATTTGTTGTAATGATTTGTATAGTGATCTATGATGATCTCTTGTGTTCTAATTGTAAATTCATCATGTAATTAGGTTTTGTGGCTGACCTAGTTGAGATGGCTATATAGGGCAACACAATTGATATTTATTATGTCGGTGGCATTAGGAGAATGAGTTAAGCCCTCCCAGAGAAGATAGAGATTTGCCTGAGTGTTGCAGACTGTGAAGCATAATTGGATCTGATTTAGCAAGCTAAAAGTGCAAAGTAACAGATCAATTTTTCACTATTGTTCCCTAACAGTTACAAAAGCTTAAATCCCTTAACCGGGTAGGTCCTAATAGGCCTTTGCTATCTAAGTCCCCTAATAGGGAAACACACAAAAGAGTGTTTAAATCTGCTAACTAGGTTGATCCTAATAGATTATTAAGCTCCTAGAGGGAGTGATAGGCAAATCCCTTAACCAAGTGACTCCTAACAAGGTTTACTCTTAACTGGGTGTATTGTAAGCTCCTAATCGAGCTAAGCTCCTAACAGGGCATACTTTGAAAGAGTACAAATTATTGTGGGTACCAATACCCACTGTGGTTTTTCCCATTTGGGTTTCCAAGTCAAAAATCTTGGTGTTCATGTTTGGAATATCTTTTCATAGCGTTTATGTTTTCATGCATTATTTCTGATTACTGGTTATGGTAAGTTTATTGCTATTTATCAAAAAATTGTAAGTGGTTACCGGTAATGTTAATGAATTGATAGATGAAGTATTCTAATCTGATAATAAGTCAGTTTGAGTATGTGTTAATCAGATATCTTGGTGGTGAATATTCTGATTAATAAGATTGTATAAGTGGATAACAAGTGTATGAGATCTACTAAAGGGATAGATTTGTGTATTAAATGATTTCATATCTGTTGTAAATGGTATTTTGGATTTGAAGTTATAGATTGTGCTAATACTAATTCACCCTCCCCCTCTTAGTATTAACCGAATCCTCATAGGATTAACAATTGGTATGAGAGCATTGGTCCTTTGTTTGCAGAAAAGCTTAACTGCTTGAGGAAAAGATTACGAGGAAGATAAGATGATAAAGAAAGAGGGTTCGAACTTCAACAAGGATAACTATAAGATCTAGAAAGACAAAATGTTTAGATATATCTCAAAGGTCTTGGTACTCAATATTGGAAACATGTTGAAACAACATATGTGGCTCCTACTTCTACTCCCTTGACACGGGATGAACTTAAAGATTAGCAGGAGAACATGCAAGCCCGTGAAGCTATTGTAAGTACTTTATTTGATTCTGAATATATTGATGTTCAAGGATTGGAAACTGCACATGAGGTTTGGGAAAAAATAGAAACAATTCATGGAGGAGATGATCATTTACAAAGAGCAAAAGAGGAAAGCTTGAGAGGAAAATTTGATGATATGAAAATGCAAGAAGGAGAAAACATTGCACAGTATGGTCAGAGAATTAAAGAAGTTGTTGGCGATATAAAAGGTGTTGGTGGTAAAATTGACAATGATGTGGTGGTAAGTAAAATGCTCAGAACTCTTCAACCTCAGTATGCTATTAGAGTATCGACAATCCAAGAACTAAGATCCATTTCAAAGGATAAGGTCGTTGACATATTGCATGAAGATTGCATTAGTGAAGTTTTTGTATTGTCATTGATGTCAATTGTAACCGGTAATGGAGTTGTTATGCAGCCAGTAGTTGTGCAAGTGAAGGAATCGATATTACTATTGTAGTAGTGAGATCAACCAATAACCCTACATGTTGATGTTCCAAACCCTAACCGATGGAGATTGGTGAATTGGTTGTGTTGATTTGTGTTGGTCTATGATCAAAAGGTGATCGGAGATGATTATGCCATGTATGCATGATTGCATGTGATAAGTTTCAAAGTGTTTTTGGCGCTTAGAGATAACTGTTTTTCTTGGGAATCAACAAGTGCATTGCATGAAGTGGAAACCGTGTGATGAGTTATAGGTTTCGATGAGCGGTGATCAAGGAGCGGTCGAGGTTGTCTAGGACAATGTACAATGATTGCTATGTAATCCAATGGTCATGTTTGAATCAATTTTTGTTTGTAATCTCTATGAGATCTTAGGTTTGTGATGTGTTACCGACCTATTTTTTTGCCTATAAGGTCGATGAGTTGTTTTGTTGTAGTGTTGACAATTTTGGTTAAGTATCGGTGTGATTGATTGTCAAACCAGAAGGAGTATTTGCAGAATGTTTTGAAGGCGGATAGGAGAATGAAAAGGATCTGATCAAGAAGATAGTGTTATTTACCAGATCAACACAAACCTTGTTGTTCTCTAACAATTGCAATAGTTAAATCCCTTAACTAGGTAAGCTTTCACAGGCTTGGTGTTTTCTAAATCCTCTAACCAGGTGATCCATTAGCTTGGATTTTCAAATCCTCTATCGAGGTTACTCCTAACAGGGCATTGCTTCTAACAGTGCATTACAGTCAATCCCTTGACATGGTGGTCTTTAACAGGATCTGTTCCTAACAAGACATTTTGTAAAGCTTTAACAGGCTTGGCTCCTAACAGGGTGAACTTCAGAAGAGTTCAGAATACTTGTGGGTATTCATCCCCACCGTGGTTTTTCTCATTTGGGTTTCCACATCAAAAAATCATTGTGTCAAGTGGTGAATGGTTTTTGTGGTTATGTTTTGATATAGTTAATGTGCTTAACTGATAAAGTCACTTAGATATGTTAAGATGATTAGAAGTAGTATGAAATGTGCTATTACATATGTCAGTAAAGTGCTTTCATGTTTGGGTAAAATAGTTTGATGTTTCAGATCTGTTATACTGCTATTTTGGTATATCAATCAACCAGTAAACTAGTCAGTGCAGTTACAGTTTATTGTTCAATATTTGAACCTGTTAGTTCAGGAATTATTTTATGAGTTGGTTTTTGAGTTTTGTGAAAGATTAATCTATTTTATATCTACTGATTCACCCCCCTCTCAGCAGTTGTTTGTATCCTTATTGATTCATCATATCATCAATTGGTATCAGAGCATTTCAAGTCCTCTTGTGTCTAATCCTAACAACTTGAGGTAAAGATCTAGGAGAACATGATGAAGAAAGAAGGTCCAAAGTTTAATAGGGAAAACTACAGAATCTGGAGTGATAGGATGAAAATATATATCTGTAAAGCGGAAAAAAATCAAACCCTAGTTGTCCTCCCCTCCCCAACTCCGAGGAGAGAGAAGGGAGAGTCACTAGGGTTGATGGTTTTCACTTAGGAGGGACTTTACATTCAAAAGAGGGGTTGAAACCCACAAGATCCAATCCCACGCAATGCAAGATTGGATTCTAAATGAGTTTGAAGGGTTGTGATAGCAAGGCTACCCTCTTTTGTAAAGAATGTAGATAGAATGATTAAGCTAGGAATACATAGAAAGTGAGAAAGATTCGCTTATAAACTGAGATAGGGATATAGGATGAAGCTGCGGACCTGGAATTAGCAGTAAAATGTCGAGACGGAGCTGTCCTGCAAATTTGAGCAAAAGTTGACGGGACGATGGCACCCGACGTGCACACGGTCCTCCGAAAAATCCGCGAAACGAAGGGGGATCTGTTCGTCTCTGCACAAGGATTCCAGATCTTCAATTTCAGCCGCGTACCTGCAACCTACACACAGAAAAGCGAAGATGATTGGGGGGTTAGGGATTAGGGGTTTGCCCTTAGGTCAAACCCCGGTTTTGGAATTAACCAAGAAATGAGAAATGCTGTAAATGTAAATGACTGTAATGTAAAACAAGTACTAGTACCTTGTTGTAAGGATGTTTGTATCCTTATATGCGAAGGTATAGATGTTGTTGTTTGTTGTATGTTGTATGTTGTATGTTGTATGTGATATGTGATCTCCTCTTCAATGGTTGAATCCTTGTCTTGAATGCAACACTTAGCCTTGAATGGAGACTTATAATGATCAATTGCTTGAAGGAATGTTTGAATGCTTGAATGCTTGAATGCTTGAATGTTTGAGTATCGTTTCCATGCCTTTTTCCCTCATACCAAAATGAGAGAGGAAAAGTAGTCTATATACTTGTCAATTAGGGTTGATAGACTGATTTTCCCGACCTTAGGCCGACCAGGAAATGTTATTTTCCAATTTGCAAACAAAAAGACCCGAAGTCCCATAGGAGACCGGGCCCAAAATAGGGCCAGGGACCAGGGCGCTGGGCGCCATGGTCCTGGGGGACCAGGGCGCTGGGCGCCCTGGTCCTGAAGGACCAAGGCGCTGGGCGCCATGGTCCCACCTCCAGGGACAACAGGGTGCAAGGAGGATCAGGCCAGGGTGCTGAAAAATGCAGTTTTTGATGTCATGAACAAGTTTCGGGGTCTCCATTCAGGTTCAGTGTTGCGTCGCCATCGTGAAGATCCAAAATGCGGTTGAAATTGCAAGTGTCACAATTTTAGGATGCTACATTTAGCCCCCACTTTAGCGGGAGTATAAGCATACGCTCATACTTCCGGTAAAGTACAACATTGAAAAACTTTCACCACGTCAAGGAGGCAAGATACACCAAGCCCCCAGTGGACTAAGGATCTTACGACTTCGATTGACAAAGTAAAAGGGAAGATCATGAGGGAGAACCATGATTGTCAGTAGTAAGGTTCCCTCACTATGAGTCATGCAAGAAAGATATCAAAAATTTTCAAGGAAAAGCTAAATTTGTCAAGAAATTTTCAAGTATCTTGAAAAGATATGAACGGGATGTATGCCCCCCTACGTTAAAGCGATCACACACGCCTCACCGGGGGTGATTGCTTTAAGGTAGTGATACATATAAGAAATGAGAAAGGAGCACGTTATCGCAAGGATTTAGCCCCCAAGTGTGAGATAAGCCCAAGGATAATAGACACAAAACACAAAGCACAAGGTGACTTCGCTTTCCTCAGGGTCAGTATGTTGTATGATAATTCATGTATATCATATGTATGTATGCATAATTGTTCTTCATTCCCCAATCAAGGAAGGTCACCTAGAAGAAGGGAACACATGTGTCTTTTGAGTCAACATGAGAGAGATCGAGAGATCTCAATGTTTTGCATCGTCCTCAAGTAGACAACACTAAGGACAACAAATAGAAGAATGAGAGTAACATATAGAAGAAGTAACAAAAGAAGTAGAGGAGGAGAGAATCTGCTATGCTAATGAAACTAGTCTAGCACGTCATCTACCCCCCGATCTTGCTGATCAATGTTTCGGGAAGGTAGGGAACACACTAGAGGAGGAACATCCAACACAGCAGATGGAGCTATCACAAGATCCAAACAAGGGCTATGTTCATGTTCCGAGCCACGTTGTTCTTGTCAAGGAGCTAGGATAAGTGTTTTAGAAAATTCATTAGATAGATAATTATCAACATCAACATGTTCATATTCACTATCAGAATGTAAAGAAGTAACATTTTCATCATGAATAACATTTTCATCTATATCATCATCAAGATTTATAAAAATAGGATCTTTAACTCGCACAGGATCAAGACCATCATGCATCTTATGTTTAGGAGATTTTGGCTCAATTTCCGGCTGAGGAGAAAATGGAATAATACTAGTTGAAGGTGTTTTTGGGGATTGCAAAGTTTGAGCTCTAAGACGATGCTTTCGCCGGCGTTCACGTGCAGAACGATTTCGTCTAGTCTTAGTAGGAAGTTGCGAAGATTGAGGAGGAGGAATGTTCTCATCCTTATCACTTGGGTGTTTAGGTTGTGGTCTCTTAGGTTGAACAATAGGAGAAGAGGAAGGTCTCTTCTCTCCATAAGAGGAAGGAGGAGGAACTGCTCCATATAAGGGAGGAATATTTGGTTTTGGAAGGAGACCAAGTCCATCATGACGAGGAGGGATAGGTCTACTTTTGGGAAGTTTATTAGATATAGGCATAGTCACATCCATAGGAATGGGTGAGGAATCTTCTTGAGGAAAGACATTAGTTTTATCTTTCAAAGGAAGAACTTCCTTCTCAAGAATGATAGGAATATCAAGTTTGGGTGTTCTAGGTTCACTGAGAGAAAGGATCATATCTTTTTTCCACTTTTGATAAGATTTGAAAATATGATCACTTCGCGGAGGAAGAGATTGGAATTGTTTAGACCAAAAGTAATCAATAGGAACGCTAGAAGTTCTTTCAGCTGGTTTAAAGAGACTATGATTGACAGTAACAACTTCACCATTATGGGGAAATTTCAAACACTTGTGAATAGGAGAAGCAATAGCTTTCATGGAAGATAGCCAAGGATAGCCAAGCTTCACACGAAATTGTTCGGAAGATGGAATAATAGCAAAGTTCACATCAAGGGATTTGTTATGAACTTTAATAGGTAATGTAATAGAACCAAATGCAGGAGAAGAAAATGCATCAAATAATTTCACAACCACATCTGTTTCATCATAGATTACTTGATTCAATTGCAAAGTAAAAAGAAATTCTTCAGTAATGATATTAACCATACAAGAAGGATCAATAAGCACTCCACGGCAAGGTGTATTTTTGACTTTTGCAACTATATATAAAGGACCATCAGGTGCCCTGATAGTTTCACTAGAATCAAAGGTGATGGAAAGTTCTTTAGGGATTTTCTGTTGCTCTACAAAGTTAATCACATTCGGAGTCATAGACACAAGATCATCAGGTGAGACAGAGGAATCAGTAGTATCAATCGCATTAGAGGTATGAGAAGGCAATGGATCAGTAAAAATCTAAAGATTTTGGTTAGGAGGAGCTACAAATGTATTGCCTTTATCATTCACTCCAGAAACAGAGATAGTATTATTATCAATCAAATCTTGAATTTTACCCTTTAAAGCAAAACATTTTTCAGTATCATGCCCAGGTTGACGATGAAATTGAAAAAAAGATTTCTTATCAAAATAAGGTGAAGTAATCTTTGCAGGATCAATTTTCCTTATAGGAGGAAGAGTAAGCACATTTTGTTCCAATAACTTATTCATAATACTATGCAATGATTCATTCAAAGGAGTAAACTTTCTTTCTTTCTTGAAAAACTTAGAAATAGGAGACACACCTAATGCTGCATTCACATTGTTGTTGATGATGTTTTCATTGAATTTAATGGACTCTCTGTTCGGTTTAAACTTCCCAAATGGTTGCTGACTACTATCACCCTTATCACACGGAGCCATAGGATGTGATTGTTCCATTTGACTCACAGTCAGTTGATAATTGTGAAGAGTTGCGCACAACTGTTGGAAAGAAGTAAACTCAGAAAATAGGAGTTTTTCTCTAATGTCTTTTTGTAAATTAGAAATAAAAATTCTTTGAATATCATTGTCAGGCACTGGAAAGGAAATTTGAGCATACAAATGCTTATATCTACCAATGAAATCAGTCACTTTTTCTTTAACACCTTGTTTACAATGCATTAAATCAATCAAAGTAACTTTAGGACTTATATTGTTTTGAAATTGTTGAATGAAAGCATTTGCAAGTTGTTCGAAAGAAGTAATAGAATAGGAAGGCAACGAGCAATACCATTGTAGGGCTTTGTCTCTTAATGTTCTAGTAAACAGTTTTGCAAGCAACCTTTGGTCATAAGCAAAATCAGTACATATTGTTTGAAAGGTCTTAACATGTGTTAGAGGATCACCCTTACGATTATAAAGTTCCAAGTGCGGAATTTCAACATGTTTAGGGGGGATAGCTTGAACAATGTCAAGAGAAAGTGGGCTCGCAACATCAAATGTGGGCACACTAAACTTAGATTGGTTCATAGAGGCAATTTGTTGCTGTAAAGAAGAGACAGTTTGTGCAAGATTGTTAATGGTCGCTTCAGTCGAAGAATTCATATTAGATGTGTTAGATTGTGATGGAGGTGTTATGTTATTCAAAGAAGGTAGAGAGTAAGGTGGTGGGACACTATGATAGTTAGTCATAGGAGATGATTGGACAGGAGGAACACTACAAGGAGGAATGGAAAACGAATTGCCCCCTTGCGTCATGTTCATTTGTGGAGATGTAAGAGGAACACTCATTGAAGGAATGAATGAAGAAGTTGGATTGAATGAAGGAAGAGGGTTAATTGAAGAAGAAGGATTTCCCCCATGATTAGTGATCATAGGAGGAATGTCTTGTATTGAAGTAGTCATTATGTTTGATGTAAAAGTAGGTATACTAGCAATAGGAGTCGTCAAAGGAATAGAATGATTAACTTGAATAGGAGGTTGTGTATAACCTAAGGTTTCGGCACAACTCTTCATAGGCATCACATTTGAATCGACAATGTGTGCAATACCACGCAAAATATCAATTCCATTCTTATCACTTTGAAGCATACGTTTTAGACCCTCAATTAAAGGAAGAGCTTGACTATCAGGGTATTCTTGAGACATCCATTGTCGAAAATCGTCAAATTGGTTATCCAATTTTGAAAGTTGTTCTACGGAAACCTCATGGAGAGCTTCTTCATCATTAAGAGGATTAGAGGAATTACCCATGTCCTCGTTAAAAAGGCCATTCAAATTAGGTTCCATTTCCTCAGTAATTAAACCTTGGAAGGACTTAATTCTAAGGCTTCGTCTAACGGGAATAGTGTAAGTAGGACTTATTGTTGTAAAACTCATGCACTAAAGAAAGAGAGAAGATTTTGAATTTTAGAGGTAGCAAATTTCAGTAAAACCAGCCAATCTTCTAGATTTAAGCTGTTAAATACAATCAGGACAATCTCCCGAAATTTCGGAAAAAATGTCCGGGACCGTGGCGGTCGGGGTGCACACGGTCCTCGCAACTTTTTTCGAAATTTGCAGGGATGAAAGTTATGATGATTTTACAGCTAACCTGAAAAAATTGAGTGATTTTACGATCTGTAGATAGGCCAAATTAAAGTTGCAATCTCAAAATTGAACCCTACCAAGATTGTCGAAAAATGCAAAATTTGAATTTTGAAAAAGAGAGGGAAACTGAAATTTTGAATTTTATGATTTTAGAGGGAATACCAAAAGCAATGCAAGTTTTGAAATTTGAAAATTGACTCAATTTCACGCAAAATTCAATTTTGAAAGCGGAAATCCAAGTTGTTGTAATTAAGCACTTAATTTCAAAAGTCACAAATTGCAAAAATTTGAATAAATCACTGAAATTTCAAATGAATGATAACACACTTTTTAGATTTAGGACTGTAAGAAACACAATTTTGACACAAATTTCAATTTCAACAATTTTTGAATGATTAGAAGCCTCAATCCAAGCAATCGCTAGACCAACTTTGATTGTAATTTTGAAAGTGTTAAAATTGATAAAATCAGCCAAAATTCTGGATTTTAGCAGAAAAATACAGTAAGATCTAGCTCCCGAAATTTCAGAAAAAATGTCGGGGATGATGGCGCTCAGGGTGCACACAGTCCTCGCAACTTTTTTCCAAATTTTCAGGGATGAAAGATATTGTGATTTTATTGCGGAATCCAAAGTTACAGCCAATTTGGAGGTGTATTGATTAGTGAAATTGTCGGACAAAGGTTGAATCAAGAGGGTTTCAAAAATTAGGGTTTTGACACTTAACCACTTAATTTTCAAAATTAAAGTACAAATATGAATTGATAATTTGCAATAGAAGGGTAGATCTGAAACAAGCATTAACAATTAAACATTTCACAAGTTTAATTACTTAAAAAGAAAATTTTAGGGTTTTTATGCAATCAACCTCTAAAATATGCAAAAGATCAAACATGGAAATATAATCAAGGAATCCAATTTTCAGATCTAACTATGAATAATCAGAAAGGATGTTCACGTCGGGTTCACCAAAATGTAAAGCGGAAAAAAATCGAACCCTAGTTGTCCTCCCCTCCCCAACTCCGAGGAGAGAGAAGGGAGAGTCACTAGGGTTGATGGTTTTCACTTAGGAGGGACTTTACATTTGTGTAGGGGAAAAAAGCGAGACTAGGTTAATCATGCCCTAATCCTACCTTTTGACACACATTACGGAATACGAAAGAGCCTAGAGATATCGCACAATTGGCTACTTCTTTTGGTGAAAGAGAGAGACACGGGATATCTATTAGGATTTCTATTCCCTTGTTGAAATTGTAAGATCAAGTAATGCAAGTTCAAACCCTAATCTCAAAATGCAAGTATGAACTAATAACAAGATTGCAGAATTGAGATTAAACAATGAACAGCTGTAAGCGTAAGGATAAAATAAGAATGCAGATATGTACCCGGAGTCGAAATCGGACTGAAAATGTTCGGGACGGGGGCGCGGGCGCCACTGTCCTGAAAATTGCACCGGAAACCACTGTTCTGCACCCTGAAACACTGTCGGAAAGTCGTCGGAAAGCTGTCTGTCCGGAGGACCAGGGCGCCCAGCACCTCTGTCCCAGGGACCAGGGCGCCCAGCGCCCCTGTCCTGGTCTTCTGAGCTGCAATTTCACACAGGGTTCTGCCTCAGCCTTCTCTCTCTGGATCTGTGTCCCGCGGCGTCGTCCGAATCCCGAAACCTGCAATAATTTCTGAAAAGGGGGAGGGGCGGCTATATAGGGTTTTGCCTTAGTTAAACCCCTGCTTCGATGATTTCCACCTCCACGAATAACCAAGTTGTTTTGTAAAATGTATTGTGTGTGTAGACCTAGTGTGTGTGCAAGGTCCAAAATGCAAGAAAGCAAACTAGAGCAACCTAGAAAGTAAACCCTAATTGCTTGTAAATGATAATGTAAATGCTCTAAATCAAGATACAAAGTTATCTAAAGCATGAATAAAGGATATATTGAAGCTTATGCAAAGACATGAAAACAACATGAAATCATACCCAACCCTCAAGGGAGGAGTACAAGCCAATCTTCAGTCGGTAATCTCCTATTGTTCTTCAATGTCTTCCAAGCCCTAAATAGATGAATGAAATTGATAAATGCTTGATAGAAGGATGTTGAATGTTGTTGAAGTCTTCAAAGATCTGCTCTTTCGCTGCATAGAAGGTCCTTGAAAGCCAAAAATCGGATCCCTTCAAATGAGAAAAGAGAGCTCTTATGTATGAAACCCTAGGTCGTAAATTCGTATTTTGGCCGACCTAGAGATTGAATATCCCGCCAATTTCTTGGGGTTAAGCTTTATTTTATGATTGGATCGTGCTCCCAAAATTTCGGGAAAAATGTCCGGGACCATGTTGCACGGGCGCCATGGTCCCGACAACTTTTCACCAAATTTTCAGGGTCGTCAGATATGATGATTTTAGAGAGAATCCCGAAGTTATAGGTGATTTCGAGATGTTTTGACCCCCGAAATCAAGCCCCCAAGTTCAAAATAGGACCTAATTAGGGTTTTTGATTAAATGATGTATTGGAAGAATAAAATGAAAGGGGCACACTTTAATGAAAGGGCCCAACTTTATGATATGGGAGATGATAAAATAGGACCTTAGACCTAATTAATTTAATTAATTAAGTGCTAAAGGGGAAATGCAATGCAAAATGCAAAATGCGCCAAGGCGGGTGCTAAACTAGGTGTGAAATTGTACCACCCTAGCAAGTGCGTACAATTTACGACGCTACATTTAGCCCCCACTTTAGCGGTCATATGAACACTACGTGCATATGCAAGCTAAAGTACAGAAAAGTAAACATTATTTGAAAAAGGATATATCCATAAGTCTATCGAACGAAGCCCCCAGCGGTATCTGCAGTACACAGTTAGGAACCACACCCTACAAAACACACGTTAGATCACAAAATCACCTAATGCTTACTAAGGAAGGTGATGAAAATTCGAGGGTAGCTATATGCCCCCCCCTGTTTCAGCTTGCTAATTTTAGTGAGTTGAAACAGGGTATCATGTTTACCACTTCGAATTGTTAAAGAATATTGATGACAAATGCTCACAAGAAGATTTGATATGAGATCAAAAACTAATGGAGAATCATTTGGTAAGAAAGAGGACTAAATCTCAATTTCAACACAACAAAGAGTGTGAGGATTTGAGAGTTCTCTAACACAAGATGAAGGATGTACATGGAAACAAAATGCAAAGAGAAGAAAAAGAAAGGAAAAAAAGGCATGAATACACACATTGGTGATCCATGAGTTAGATAAATATAACATCTTCTAGAATAAGACAAAGAAGAGAATAAGAATGCAATACTTCCTTCTTTTGCGAGGTGAAAGTGATTCTTAATGAAGGATGACGCTCCTTTTAACGCAATTAGGAGAGTGAATTCATTATAGATGTATTTTACCAAGTGCAAAAGAGGTTGTAGTCAAGGACTTACACCTCTTGTAAGAGAGAATCCTTGAACAAACAACAAATGCCTACAAGGAATAACATCAAGTAATAAAGTTCACACCATCCACAAAATAGGAAAAAGTGGATCCTTAGATAAAAATAAGGAAAGATCATTGCCTCAATGAGAAGGACTTACACAATCTTCTAGGGAGAGATTTGGACATAAGCAAAAGAAGAGATATATGAAATCACTCTTGTCCCCATAGGAACAAGAAAATTAGGCTATTATGTTGCTTCAAAAAAAAATATGATTGCACTTGAAATTGTACCATCATGAATGACAATGAGCCCCCAGTGAATGAGCTACCAATGTCACATAATGATGAGCAACATAATAGCCATTAATGTTATTTAAAGACATGATAGATTGAATGAGGTATTTGAATATAACATGCTAAATGCTCAACTATAAGTGAGATAAAAAACATGTATAAAATGATAAAAATTGAAGAAGAAAAGTCACAAGAAATATTAGAAGAGGGATGAGTGTAATTTATTAGAGCCTTATCCCTGGGGAAAAGGACTTTATGATGAATAGGAGATAAAGATTCATAAGTAGATTTAGAAATTCGAGGGGATTCATAAAGGGATTTGTTCATCGCCAAGATTTCCTTATGAGGGGAATGAGAGTTGATAGAAGTAGAAGATGATTTAGTTGAAGTGAGATCATCATCACTACTAAATATAGCATTCACATTGAGAGATGGTCTTTTAGATGCTTTGGTACGTTTGCAGGGATTATAGCCAAGTCCAAAGGCATAATTGTGAAAATTAGTCTCTAGAGGAACTTTTATCCCTTGTTCATGAGTGCCACAACCATTTCCATGATACCCATGCTTAGCAAAAATGCAAAAACCACGACCATAACGATCAGCCATTTCAGGAAGAGAAGGTGGTTTTTCATAAGACAAAGAATCAAACTCTTCTTAATTAGAGGTGTGAGGAGAAGAAGTTTGAGAAGCGGCCACAAAATTATTGCTCATAGATTCAGGTAAGACTGATTGATCTCTAGTTTCTTCCTTCTTTTTACCTTTAAGATCTCTAGGAGGAACCCTATATTCACCTACAAAGGTGGGATTAAAATCAAGAGATCCCCAATCGTCTTCCGCGAGAACCTTCTCAGGATCAAAAGCCTTTTCATGTGTAGACTCAAGTCCAGAAGGATCTTCTTCAGGAGCTTTAGGCTCATCCAAAGAATTTTGATTATTAGAGGGTGATGATTTATCCATAGGTATCTTGTTCAAAGAGTCATTACTAGAAGAGGAAGGCTTAGAAGAACTCCCTTTGGAAGTAGATGTTTGCAAACAAGCCTGAAGTTTAGTATCACCTATCAAGGTATATGTCTTATTGTTATAAATAAATTTAACTTGTCTATGCAATGTAGAGGGGACAGCTTGCATACTGTGAATCCAGGGTCTCCCTAATAACAAGTTGTATGTTAGATTTCCAGACATAACATGGATAGGAGTAGGCAAAGTAACAGGTCCCACTGTGACGGGTAAGGTGATAATACCTAATGAAGACTTAGCCACATTATCAAAGCCACGAATGGGATGAGAGTCAGGCTCAATAAGGGATGTATCCACATTCATCTTATGCAATAGATTAATGCTACACACATTAAGGCCAGAGCCATTATCTACCAGTGTTCGTCTTATAGCAGTGTCATTTATGATAACCACAATCATCAAGGGATCATATTGTTGTTGAATTTCACTAGTAGGCAACTCATCTTGGGTAAACACAATTTGAGCTTTAGGATTCATCACAGAGTTAACCAAAGACACTATATTACTAGATGTATTAGGTGGAGGAACATTCAAATCTTTCAAGGCATCTTGTAACATTCCATGATGAGCAGAAGAAGTTTGGATCAAATCCCAAAGGGATATCTTAGCAGGGGTAGCTTTAAGTTGTTCTATGAGATCATAGTCCTTACTAAGCATTTGTGAAATACGAGGCGCTTGAGGAAGAATAGGTTGGGAAGGAGGAAGTGAAGTGGGGATAACTGGAGGAGGACTAGGTTGCCTGTTGTTTCTTGTGTTATAGGTATGAGCAACCGCATGATAACTCTCTCTAGTTAGTTGCTTAGCATACTCATAAGGGCTCTTAGAAGAATAACCTCCTTGCACAGTAATAATAGGTTTCTTAGGAGTGCAAAAAGAATCATTAGCATAACCACCTTGAACCACTAAGATAGGCTTATTTAAAGGTTGAGAATTTTGAGAAGGACAAGCACCTTGGACAGTGAAGAGAGGTTTGTTAGGTGTCTCATTCACATGTATCAAATTGATTGAGGATGGTTTAGAGGAATGAACAAAAGTGTTGGAAGAATTATTGATAGTCTTCTCTTGCACTAAAATCTTATCACAAATTAAATCAATTTTAGGAGAGAGACAAGGGGTAAGCATTGATGTTCTAGTAGGAAGAGGAAAGGTCATATCATCCTCTATCATCAAAGGATCTACATGGGGAATAAACTCTCTAGGAGAAGGATCAACACTACTCTCTAAAGTCTCACTTTTGAGAGGGAGATCTTTGAAAGAAATGTTAACCATCTTGCTTTGAACTAGGGTTTCCTTATGAGTAGAACCAAGTTGAGGAGAGGGAGATGCTTTATTTTTAGAGGGAGAATAATTGAGATTCAAGGAAGGGGAGAAACTATCAAGGGAGTTTCCAATCTTGATTTCATCCCCTTTGGCTAGGGGTAGAGAATAATCTATACCTTCTTCTAATGGTTCATCCCAAATAGTGAGGTCATTGAAAGGAATGTTTAAAATATTGTCAATTTCGGGAGAGGAGATAACATTGTTTATTAATTCCTCATCCTTAGGAGGGAAAGCATCAATAGATGTGTTAAACTCATCCTCTTTCCTCAAAATATGTTCAATATGATCTTTAGGGGAGAGAGAGTTAAGGAAATTGCTTATTATTTCATCTTCTTTCTCTAAGGGATGCTTATGGGTAAGACAAACTTTAGGAGAAGGGTAAGCATTTATCATTAATTCATCATCTCTAGTGGGAATTTTGTTGGAAAAGGAAAGGCCATCACTAGGAAATGTAGGGATAATGTCATCTTCTTGCACAAAAGGATCCTCATGAAGGGAGTGTTTTTTAAGAGCCACACAGTCATCAAGGTCATCATCCAATAATGCATGATCATATCTATTAAAAGGTTTATCTTTTGATTCAAAAGGAGATAATTCCTCATAGAGGGGATTATTGAACACAACCATGTTACTAGATTCAGTGGAAGAGTTGATAGGAATGTACCCTTGAGAGGAACCATTTGACTTATCTTTCTCATCCCATCTAAATGGCATAGTAACAAGGTTTATGAGTTTTTGGTAAAATGAAGGTTTGGTATATTTAGGTTTCAAAAATTCATCTAAAGCTTCATCTAACTCATAATCATCACAAATATGATCATCTTGCAAATAAAAATCTAACATTTTGAAATTGCATAAAATTTAAACACACAATGCAAAGAAACACACTTTTTTTCTTTTTCTTTTTAATGAAAATGAAATGAAAACACACTAAATCTAGATCTAGATCTAACAAATGCAATGCAAGAGGAAGCAATGATAGATTCACATCGGGTTCACCAAAATGTGTAGGGGAAAAAAGCGAGACTAGGTTAATCATGCCCTAATCCTACCTTTTGACACAAATTATGGAATACGAAAGAGCCTAGAGATATCGCACAATTGGCTACTTCTTTTGGTGAAAGAGAGAGCCACAGGATATCTATTAGGATTTCTATTCCCTTGTTGAAATTGTAAGATCAAGTAATACAAGTTCAAACCCTAATCTCAAAATGCAAGTATGAACTAATAACAAGATTGCAGAATTGAGATTAAACAATGAACAGCTGTAAGTGTAAGGATAAAATAAGAATGCAGATATGTACCCGGAGTCGAAATTGGACTGAAAATGTTCGGAACGGGGGCGCGGGCGCCACTGTCCTGAAAACTGCACTGGAAACCACTGTTCTGCACTCTGAAACACTGTCGGAAAGTCGTCGGAAAGCTGTCTGTCCAGAGGACCAGGGCGCCCAGCGCCTCTGTCCCAGGGACCAGGGCGCCCAGCGCCCCTGTCCTGGTCTTCTGAGCTGCACATTCACACAGGGTTCTGCCTCAGCCTTCTCTCTCCGGATCTGTGTCCCACGGCGTCGTCCGAATCCCGAAACCTGCAATAATATCTGAAAAGGGGGAGGGGCGGCTATATAGGGTTTTGCCTTAGTCAAACCCCCGCTTCGGTGATTTCCACCTCCACGAATAGCCAAGTTGTTTTGTAAAATGTATTGTGTGTGCAGACCTAGTGTGTGTGCAAGGTCCAAAATGCAAGAAAGCAAACTAGAGCAACCTAGAAAGTAAACCCTAATTGCTTGTAAATGATAATGTAAATGCTCTAAATCAAGATACAAAGTGATCTAAAGCATGAATAAAGGATATATTGAAGCTTATGCAAAGACATGAAAACAACATGAAATCATACCCAACCCTCAAGGGAGGAGTACAAGCCAATCTTCAGTCGGTAATCTCCTATTGTTCTTCAATGTCTTCCAAGCCCTAAATAGATGAATGAAATTGATAAATGCTTGATAGAAGGATGTTGAATGTTGTTGAAGTCTTCAAAGATCTGCTCTTTCGCTGCATAGAAGGTCCTTGAAAGCCAAAAATCGGATCCCTTCAAATGAGAAAAGAGAGCTCTTATGTATGAAACCCTAGGTCGTAAATTCATATTTTGGCCGACCTAGAGATTGAATATCCCGCCAATTTCTTGGGGTTAAGCTTTATTTTATGATTGGATCGTGCTCCCAAAATTTCGGGAAAAATGTCCGGGACCATGTTGCACGGGTGCCATGGTCCCGACAACTTTTCACCAAATTTTTAGGGCCGTCAGATATGATGATTTTAGAGAGAATCCCGAAGTTACAGGTGATTTCGAGATGTTTTGACCCCCGAAATCAAGCCCCCCAGTTCAAAATAGGACCTAATTAGGGTTTTTGATTAAATGATGTATTGGAAGAATAAAATGAAAGGGGCACACTTTAATGAAAGGGCCCAACTTTATGATATGGGAGATGATAAAATAGGACCTTAGACCTAATTAATTTAATTAATTAAGTGCTAAAGGGGAAATGCAATGCAAAATGCAAAATGCGCCAAGGCGGGTGCTAAACTAGGTGTGAAATTGTACCACCCTAGCAAGTGCGTACAATTTATGACGCTACAACATTCAAAAGAGGGGTTGAAACCCACAAGATCTAATCCCACGCAATGCAAGATTGGATTCTAAATGAGTTTCAAGGGTTGTGATAGCAAGGCTACCCTCTTTTGTAAAGAATGTAGATAGAATGATTAAGCTAGGAATACATAGAAAGTGAGAAAGATTCGCTTATAAACTGAGATAGGGATATAGGATGAAGCTGCGGACCTGGAATTAGCAGTAAAATGTCGAGACGGCGCTGTCCTGCAAATTTGAGCAAAAGTTGACAGGACGATGGCGCCCGACGTGCACACGGTCCTCCGAAAAATCCGCGAAACGAAGGGGGATCTGTTCGTCTCTGCACAAGGATTCCAGATCTTCAATTTCAGCCACGTACCTGCAACCTACACACAGAAAAGCGAAGATGATTGGGGGGTTAGGGATTAGGGGTTTGCCCTTAGGTCAAACCCCGGTTTTGGAATTAACCAAGAAATGAGAAATGCTGTAAATGTAAATGACTGTAATGTAAAACAAGTACTAGTACCTTGTTGTAAGGATGTTTGTATCCTTATATGCGAAGGTATAGATGTTGTTGTTTGTTGTATGTTGTATGTTGTATGTTGTATGTTGTATGTTGTATGTTGTATGTTGTATGTGATATGTGATCTCCTCTTCAATGGTTGAATCCTTGTCTTGAATGCAACACTTAGCCTTGAATGGAGACTTAGAATGATCAATTGCTTGAAGGAATGTTTGAATGCTTGAATGCTTGAATGCTTGAATGTTTGAGTATCGTTTCCATGCCTTTTTCCCTCATACCAAAATGAGAGAGGAAAAGTAGTTTATATACTTGTCAATTAGGGTTGATAGACTGATTTTCCCGACCTTAGGCCGACCAGGAAATGTTATTTTCCAATTTGCAAACAAAAAGACCCGAAGTCCCATAGGAGACCGGGCCCAAAATAGGGCCAGGGACCAGGGCGCTGGGCGCCCTAGTACTGAAGGACCAGGGCGTTGGGCGCCATGGTCCCACCTCCAGGGATAGCAGGGTGCAAGGAGGATCAGGCCAGGGTGCTGAAAAATGCAGTTTTTGATGTCATGAACAAGTTTCGGGGTCTCCATTCAGGTTCAGTGTTGCGTCGCCATCGTGAAGACCCAAAATGCGGTCGAAATTGCAAGTGTCGCAATTTTAGGACGCTACAATATCAACAGTCTATGAAGCCAATATTGGGAACATGTGGTTACCAATTATACCTTACCTAGTGGGATTCTCTTTGATGAACAAAAGAAAGAACTACAAGAGGATAATCAAACATTAGAGGCCATTATCAGTTACTTGTCTGATGCAGAGTATGTTGATGTCCATGGTTTGGATACTTCTTATGATGTGTGGAAGAAACTTGAAGAGATCTATAGTGGTGATGAGCATGTGAATATTGCCAAAGAAGAGAGTTTGAGAGGTAAATTTGATGACATGTGGATGGCTGAAGGTGAGAATATTCAACAGTATGGTCAGAGGATCAAGGAGATAGTCAGTGAGATCAAGAGTGTTGGTGGTAAAGTGGAGGATACCATAGTTGTTAGCAAGGTGTTGAGAACCCTTCTACTGGTCTACGCTATCCGAGTTGCAGCCATTCAGGAGCTAAAGTCTATTGATAAAACAAAGATAACTCTTGACTCCATCATTGGAAAACTATCTGCTTTTTAGCTAAATAGTTATGATGGAAGTATTCAAAAATCAAAATATGCATTTAGAGCTTCTATTTCTAACCCACCTGTGAGGAAAAGAAGAGAAGCCAGTCACAGTCATGAGTCTGCAGAGAAGTTGATTATGAAGATAGTTTGGTTGAGCTTGAAGGAGTGTTAGCCAAGTGGTTACCCAAAGGTACTGGTAAGTACATAGGTAAATTACCTTTAAAGTGTTTTGCATGTAATAGGATTGGACACATTGTAGCTAACTATCCAAATGGAGATAATGAGAATAAACGTGAGAAGTACAAGAAGTACAATGACAAAGGCAAAAGAGATTGTCTCATTGCTATTGATGGAGGAATCATAGATGGGGAGTCTGAAGATGATGAAAATGAGGACATTGTCTATATTTCCATTAAAGAGGAAACATATGATCAGAAAGCATTAGTCTCTCACATGGATAGTTTTGATGTTTGGATTATTGATAGTGGTTGTTCACACCACATGACCGGTGACCGGAGTAAATTTATTACTTTGAAGGAATTTAATGGAGGTGTAGTAAGATTTGGAAATGACTCACCCTATATGGTAAAAGGAAAAGGAACCATTTCTCTTAATGGGAAGAGTAGTGCAGATGATGTCTACTAGGTTGAAGGCTTGAACCACAATCTTCTGAGTGTTGCCCAACTCAATGACAGAGGTTATCCACTGGAATTCAAGAATGGAATATACAAAATCTATGGAAGCAAAGGTGAACTAATTGCAACCAGCAAGAAGACAAAAGGTAATCTATTTCACCTAAATCCTAAAGTCAACAACTATTTAATTGCTAAAGTATATGATATTTGGCTTTGGCATAGGATATTTTTTCATGTAAATTTTGATAACATTGTCAAAGTCAGTAAGTCTAAAATGATAAGAGGTTTGCCTCAGTTGGACTTACTAGTGAATGCTCTGTGTAAGGAATGTCAGTTAGGAAAGATGACATCCTCAACTTTTAGAGAAAATTCTTCTCAGTGGAACATTTGCTAGATTTGGTTCATACAGATCTCTGTGGACCAATAAGGACTAGAAGCATTCAAGGTGGTCGGTATTTTATGATCTTCACTGATGTTTGCTCAAGAATAATGTGGGTCACATTCTTGAAGGATAAAACAAAAGCCTTTAGCAAGTTCAAGGCATTCAGGGCTTTAGTTGAAAAGGAAAGTGAAAAGAAGATAAAGTGTCTTAGAACTGATCAAGGTGGTGAATTTACTTCTGAGGAATTCACTAGATACTGTGAAGACAATGGAATTAAGAGGAAAATTTATGCACCGAGGACACCACAACATAGTGGTATTGCAGAGAGGAATAATCAGTCAGTTGTTGAAGCTACTAGAACTATGCTAATAGAAGGTGGCGTTGCTAAGACTTTCTGGAGAGAAGCTATCAACACAACTGTCTACACTATGAACTGAGTATTGGTTAAAAGAGGTAAGGATAGAACTCCTTATGAATACTGGTATGGTAGATCACCTAATGTCAGTTAGTTTAAGGTTTTTAGCAGTAAATGTTTTATCAAGAAAGGTGACTATGTTGGTAGGTTTGATGCTAAGTGTGATGAAGGCATATTTATTGGGTACTCCACCAAGAGGAAAGCCTACAAATGTTACAACAACCGGACACAAAAGATCATTAAAAGTGCTAATATCTGAGTGGATGAGTGTCCTGAAGATTTAGGAGAGACCAGTGAGGAGAAGAAGGAAGATGAACCTTACATTCCTAATCTTGGAGCCAGAACCAGTGAAGCCAGAAGTTGGTGAGATGAATGTTGCAGTACCAATTCAATTGGAATTGGTAGATTCTATAGAAGATGAAGATAGCGAGGAAGAAGAACCTGATGATCTTGATCATGTCATTCTAAGCTATGTAAGACTCAATCATGATCCTAATCAAATTATTGGTGATAAAGATGCTGGAGTGTTAACCAGAAGAAGAATTAGGGAGAATTCTTGTATGATCTCCACTATTGAGCCCAGAACAACAAAGGAAGCTTTTGGAGATGATCATTGGGTCAAAGCTATGGAAGAGGAGATTGACCAAATTGAGAAGAACAAGACATGGATCCTTGTACCCAGACTGGTGAACAAAAATGTAATAGGTACTAAGTGGGTATTCAGGAATAAACTAAATGAAGAGGGAGTAGTAGTAAAAAACAAAGCAAGATTGGTATGAAAAGGTTATGCACAAGAAGAAGGAGAAGACTATGGTGAGACATTTGCACCAGTTGCAAGATTGGAAGGTATTAGGACTCTACTTGCATTTTCAGCATATAAGGGATTCAAAGTATATCAGATGGATGTAAAGTCAACATTTCTAAATGGAATACTAGAAGAGGAAGTCTACATTGAAAAACTAGATGGTTACGCTTTGATTGATTGCAAACGATATGGTGTACAAACTGCACAAGTCATTATATGGTCTAAAACAAGCACCAAGAGCATGGTGTAAAAGACTACATTCACATTTGATGAAGATAGGTTTTCAGAGAACCAGTAAAGACAACAAAATATATCTCAAGACTGAAGGAGATAAGATACTGGTTAGTGAGGTGTTTGTGGATGATATTATTTTTGGAGGCAATGATGACATGAGTGATGACTTTGCAAATGAGATACAGACTGGGCAAAAAATGTTGATGACAGAAAGAGTGCAACCAGAGGTGCATTCTTTCTTGGAGGAAGACTTGTATCTTGGAGAAGTAAGAAGAAAATTTGTACATCACAGTCAACTTGTGAAGTTGAATATGTTGTAGCATATATGAATTATACCCAGGCAGTCTGGATGAAACACATTCTGGAAGGTTTTAAGTTGAAGATTACAGAACCGGTAAGAATTTTCTGTGATAGTATGAGTGCAATAAATATTTCAAAGAACCGGGTGTTACATGCTAGAACCAAGCATATTGAGCTGAATAATCATTTCTTGAGAGAAAACGTGCAAAATAAAGATGTGTTATTGGAGCATGTATCTACTAAGGAACATGTGGTAGATATATTTACTAAACCTCTGCCTAAGGCTGCTTTTGAGTACCTTAGAAGTTAGCTAGGGGTTGTGCCCCAACATGAGCTCAGTTGAACAGATGAGGAAGCCATTAGTCCCTGTACTAATTGAAGAATATTGAAGTAGGATTGGTGTAGAGTGGAGCTACTCCACAGGGAGAGAAACTTGATGTAGAATAGTAAAGTATGACACTGCATATTTACTTTCACTTTGGCATTGTTTCAAAGGGGGAGAAGAACTGTATGATTATGAGGGAGAAGAACTGAGAGAAGAACTGTAGCTAGTTACCAGTTGAAGACATGGAGATTTAGTTGAAGGAGAGTACATGGAAAATGTAAACCAGGATTCCTATACCTCTATATGTGCATTACTCTTAATCATCATAATCAAAGGGTATTGATATTTGTATTGCCATCAATGCCAAAGGGGGAGATTGTTGGCATATTGCATGAAGATTGAATTAATGAAATTTTTGTATTGTCATCGATGTCAATTGTATCTGGTAATGGATGTTTTATGCAACCAGTAGTTGTGCAAGTGAAGGAAACTAGTATTACTATTGTAGCAATGAGATCAACTAGTAGCCCTACCTATTGATGTGCCAAACCCTAACCGGTGGAGCTTGGTGAATCGGTTGTGTTGATTTGTGTTGGGCTATGATCAAAAGGTGATCGAAGATGATTATGCCACGTATGCACGATTGCATGTGATAAGTTTCAAAGTGTTTTTGGCGCTTAGAGATAACTGTTTTTCTTGGGAATCAACAAGTGTTGGCATTTCAATAAGTTTGTTGGTATGAGGATATTGAGAAGGTTGTTGGAGATTGATGATATAATTGATAAAGGATGATTACTGTCTTAATAACATTATTTTGTCATTGATGTCAAGCAATTGATTTTTTGATTCAGTATGATGTTGCCATATCTTAAAGAGTATGTTTTGATGAGTATAAAGATGTCGGTAAGTGACACAGAAAGAATGTGAAAATGAAGGGGAGTAATAAGTTATTCAATGGGCAACTATTACCGAGTTAGACAGTGATGAGATTATGTTATTTTGATTGTTTTGATATCCTATATATGTGTATTCGAAGACTGAATATGATGGAGAAAAGATTTCATGTAATAGAATGAGTAAAGGTTTGATACTATTCTATTTTACCGAGCAAGGAGCTAGTCGGTAAACACCAAGGTTATCAATATCAGTTAAAGAGGAAAGAATGTCTATTGAGTAAAGTTCAGTATTTACCGAGTATCAACCGAGCAGTAACATAATGCATTGGATGAATAAATACATTATTAAATGAAGGATGCCAATGAGCTAGAGATTTATAGAAGATTGGAATGTCATGCAAGAAGTTTGTTAAGGATCAACGATAATGAAAATTCAAGAGTTGGATCTACAACATAGATTGAATGGTCATAACCGAGCACAAGTACCAAGGAAGGTATACAAGTTCCAAGGCAAGATAAAACGCTTTTCAGTTCGAAGGATTCAATGAACCTAGTCAAAGTTTGATGATCTGATGGCTAAGATTAATCATGGGAAATGTGATTAAGGAGATTAAGCTGTTAGAAATTGTTTATAAATAAGGAAAAGTTGATGACCAATGGATGTGGGCAAATAGAAGAGCAGTGATACTATAGAGGTGATTACCGAGTACAGAAAATTGAAGATCTGATTGAAGAACAAATTGAGAAGCCCAGCAAGGAGGAAGATAAGTCTTATAACAAGATTATCTTGAGCACATAGAGTCTCTTTAACATTTTAGGTGTAAAGTTGCAGATATATTTTATTACTGTTATTTATTTTTGTAAGTGACAGGAAATCTCTTAACCGAGTGGACCTAACAGTCTTATTTGTAAATCCTCTAGCAAGGTAACATTTTGAATGAGTGTTTGAAATTCTTTGACAAGGTCACTTCTAACAAAGTGCAAGATTCTGATAAATCTGAGGGAAACCCCTTGACCGGGTCACATCTAGCAATGTATTTATGTAATCTTTAATAGGATTGGCTTTTAACCGAGCATACTCTAGAAGAGTATATTTTCTTTGTGGGTCCGAAATCCCACATTAGTTTTTTCCCTATTTGGGTTTCCACGTTAAATCTGGTGTTAAATGTGTTTTGATGTTTAAGTTTATCAGTTTATGAGTTTGAATGATTTACAGTCATAGTTGCATATCAAGTAAATTCTATCGAGGTTGAATCTGAAGAATATATTGGATTGTGAGTTTATTTGATTCACCCCCCCTCTCATCTAGCTAACAAAAAGTGCATTACATGAAGTGGAAACCGCATGATGAGTTACAGGTTTCAATGAGCGGTGATAAAGGAGCAGTCGAAGTTATCTAAGATAATGTGCAATGATTTCTATGCAATCCAACAGTCATGTTTGAACCGATTTTTGTTTGTAATTTCTATGAGATCTTAGGGTTGTGATGTGTTACCGACCTATTGTTTTTTCTAATAAGGTCAATAGGTTGTTTTGTTGTAGTGTTGACAATTTTGGTTAAGTGTCGGTGTGATTGATTGTCAAACCAGAAGGAGTATCTGTAGAATGTTTTGAAGGCAGATAGGAGAATGAAAATGATTTGATCAAGTAGATAGTGTTATTTACCATATCAACATAAACCCTATTGTTCTCTAACAATTGCAACAATTAAATCCCTTAACCGGGTAAGCTTTCACAGGCTTGGTGTTTTCTAAATCCTCTAACCAGGTGATCCATTAGCTTGGATTTTCAAATCCTCTATCGAGGTTACTCCTAACAGGGAATTGCTTCTAATAGGGCATTATAGTCAATCCCTTGATAGGGTGGTCTTTAACAGGATCTGTTCCTAATGGGACATTTTGTAAAGCTTTAACAGGTTTGGCTCCTAACAAGGAAAACTTTAGAGGAGTTTAGAATAGTTGTGGGTATTCATCCCCTGGTTTTTTCCATTTGGGTTTCCACTTCAAAAAATCATTGTGTCAAGTAGTGAATGGTTTTTGTGGTTATGTTTTGATATAGTTAATTTGATTAACTAATAAAGCCATTTAGATATGTTAAGATGACTAGGAGTAATATGAAATGTGATATTACATATTTCAGTAAAGTGCTTTCATGTTTTGGTAAAATGGTTTGATGTTTCAGATTTGTTATACTGTTATTTTGGTATATCAGTCAACCGGTAAACTTGTCAGTGCAGTTACAGTTTATTGTTCAATATTTGAACCAATTAGTTCAAGAATTATTTTATGAGTTGGTTTTTGAGTTTTGTGAAAGATTAGTTTGTTTTCTATCTACTGATTCACCCCCCCACTCTTAGTAGTTGTCTGGATCCTTATTGATTCTTCATATCATCAAAGGTAATTGTTGACTCTTTGATTTGTAAGCTTACAACCCTTGAGTTAAATAGTTTTGACAATAGTGCGGCAAAATCTATTGAATCTTCTTTTAAAGCTTTTGTTACCAATTCATCTGCTAGAAAAGGAAAGAATGTATGTCAAAGTCATGAGTGCAGATCTAGTCATGGAGGTAATCGGGAAAGTGAAGACAATGAAGATCAAGTAATGGAACTTGAATCACTACTAGCCAAGAGATTTCCAAGAGGAGCTGGTAAGTACAAAGGAAAGCTACCTTTAAATTCCTTCTCTTGTAATAAGATTGGTCATATTGCTGCTAACTACCCTAACACTGATAAGAAAGATAAGTTCAAGAAATTCAAAGGGAAAGGCATAAAGCACTGTTATATTGCAGTGGATGAAGGTGTGATTGATGATGAATCTGAAGATGAAGATGACAAAGAAGAGATTATGTTTGTAGTTATAAATGAGGAGTTGTCTGATGAGAAGGCACTGGTTTCTCATGTAGAAAAGAGTAATGAATGGATTATAGATAGTGGTTGTTCACACCGTATGACCAGAGATAAGAGTAAGTTCTTAACTCTTAATGAATTTGATTGAAGTGTTGTTAGATTTGGAAATGACTCTCCATGCATGGTGAAAGGTAAAGGTTCTATTTCTTTAAATGGGAAGAATAATACCGATGATGTATTTTGGGTTGATGGTTTGAAACATAATCTGTTAAGTGTTGGACAACTCAATGATAAAGGATATTTGCTCAAGTGTAATGGTGGAATTTGCAGAATTCTTGGAGGAAATGGTGAATTGATTGCTACCGAAAAACAAACAAGAGGTAACTTATTTTATTTAAATGCTAATATCAATAGTTGTCTAGTTGCAAAGATGGAAGACAACTGGTTATGGCACAAGAGATTTCATATGAATTTTGATAACTTGGTGATGGTAAGCAAGTCTAGTGTTGTGAGAGGATTACTACAAATTGTTAAACCGGTTAATGTGATGTGTAAAGACTATAAAATTGGTAAGATGACCTCTATTTCATTTAAGAGAAAGAAGTGTACATCTGAAAATATTTTGGATTTGGTTCATACTGATCACTGTGGTCCTATGAGAATAAAAAGCTATTTTGGTGATAGATATTTCATGTTTTTTACTGATGACTATTCTAAGATGATGTGGGTTACATTCCTAAAGGAGAAATCTAAGGCCTTTAGTAAATTTAAAGCATTTAAAGCTCTACTTGAGAATGAGACCGGTAAAAACTTGAAATGCTTAAGATCTTATCGAGGAGAATTCACATCTGATGAGTTTGTCAAGTATTGTGATGAACAGGGTATCAAGAGACAGATGTTTGCTCCAAGGACACCACAACAAAATGGTGTAGTAGAAAGGATGAACGGAACAATTGTTGATGCTACTAGAACAATGTTATTACAAGGTAATATGTCTAAGATTTTTTGGAGAGAAGCGGTAAGTACTGCAGTCTATACATTAAATAAAATACTTGTAAAGAAAGACAACAATAAGACACCTTATGAGCTATGGTATGGTAAAACTCCCTGTGTTAGTTATTTCAAAATCTTTGGAAGTCAATGTTTTATTAAAAAGGATAACTACACTAGAAAGTTTGATGCAAAATCTGATGAAGGAATATTTCTTGGTTATTCTTCTAAAAGAAAAGCATATACATGCTATAATAAGAGAACGAAGAAAATAGTTGAAAGTGTTAATGTGAAGGTGGATGATGTGTCAAATAAAACTGAAGGATCAAGCAGGTTTGAACTTGAAAAAGATGATAATGAAGAAAGACTGGTGATCTTTGAACCGGAAGCATAGAATAATGATAAACCGATAAATACAGTATTAGGTGCTCAACCGATAAGTGAGGATGGTGAAGAAGAAAGTAGTGAATCTGATGAGGAAGATGCAGAACCGACACAGTCTATACCTAGATATGTGAGATTAAATCACTCTCAGAACCAGATAATTGGTGATAAGAATGCAGGTGTGCAAACCAGGAGGAAGATTAGACAAAAATCTTGTTTGTTCTCTACAATGGAACCCAAGACAGTTAAGGAAGCACTCAAAGATGATGACTAGGTGAAAGCAATGAATGAGGAATTAGATCAAATAGAGAAAAATCAAACATGGTCACTTGTTCCTAGACCGGAGGACAAGAATGTGATTGGAACTAAATGGGTCTTTAGGAATAAGTTAAATGAAGATGGAAAAGTGGTAAGAAATAAGGCAATGTTAGTCTACAAAGGATATGCACAGAAAGAAGGTGGAGACTATGGTGAAACTTTTGCACCGGTTGCAAGATTTGAAGGAGTGAGGATGTTGCTGGCATTTGTTGCATATAAGGGATTCAAAGTCTACCAAATGGATGTCAAGTCTGTTGGCTTGATGATGATTGTAATGGATGATTTCATGTGTTGTCATTGATGGAACATGTATACACACACATATGTTTATATTGTCATCTTAGTTAAGACAAACTGGTACTACTTCTAAAGTTACTTATATTGCAACCAGTATTGATATTTATTTAAAGATGGTTTCAAAGGGTGTCTAACCAGTATATGTAGACAACCAGTATATGCAAGAATGGCTTGACACCAACTTGCAGATTCAGTGGAAACCATCAAAGAAGAAAATGGAGGGCAATCGGTTTATTTTTTGAAAATGGTTAACTCCTATCCAGTATCGATGTTCCAACCAGTATTCATTGATTGTGTGATGAGTTATCACTGGTCGTGATGAGTTACCCCTAACCGAAAAATTTGGCGACAATTTGTGATGGGTTATGTTTGATTGTCCAGATACACCGCACCTAGGAAATTGTGATATGATTTCTAAGCCGACATAAATCTATAAACCTATATAATGATATTACAATGAACAATTTTTATGATATGGCATGTTGCAAGATAGAAGTGCTAAGTTGTTGAAGGCATTGCAAAATATGTTGGTGATGAAATTGGTGATGCAGTTTTGAGCGAGCATAAGAAGACCTATTCATGCAAGTTCTGCTACTTCTAGATAACACTACCTGTTGTTTTCTAATCACTACAATAGTCAAATTTCCTAACTGGGTAAGCTCTAACAAGGTGATCCATTAGTTTGGATTCAAAAACCCTCTACTGAGGTTACTTCTATTAGGGTACTACTTTTAACAAGGTATAGATCCTAATAGAGCTTTGGGATCTTTAAAAGGATTCGATCATAGCAGAGCATTTTTGTAGACCCTAACCAACTAGTTATCTATTACTACATATAGTTAACTTGTGAGTTCCATCTCACCGTGGCTTTTCCCATTTGGGTTTTCCACGTATAAATACTTGTGTTATGGTGGATGTTTTACTTATTGTGGATGCTTTAATATCATTTTGGATTGCATGCATAGTGTAGTGAACTTGTCAAGTATCTCAACCGGTTAGTGTTTAAAGTAGTATTATTTTCACTGTCACTGATTCACCCCGCCCCTCTCAGTGCTTTATAAGTCTATCAATTGGTATCAAAGCCAAAATTACTTAAGGCTTAATCGCTTGGAAGGAAACCCTAAAGCCAACATGGGGGATATGAGCTACTTAGAGATGGCTAGCGTTCTTGATGCTACCAAGGAAGAGCTTGAAACCCTAAGGGTAAGATTCAAAGCTTCACAAATCAAAAGGAGAGAGATGACTGAACAACTACTGGAGATATTTGATAATAGTTCTTCAGATGAAGCTAACATTGATGCATTAGCTAAAGAAGTTTAAAAATTGAACGGTGAGAAGGTAAATCTGAGAAGAGAGATAGAAGCCCTAACTATCATCATGAGTCAAGAACTGGAAGCTAGGAGAGTAGCTGAACACCTTATCAAAGAAAGAGATCATGAGATTGCTAAGATCAAACAAGAGAATGCAATTTTGCATGAGCATTGACATGTAGAAAAAGAAGAAAAAGAGGCTTTGTAGCTAGATCTTGAAATGGCATCATCCCGAAGAGAGACTTTTACTAAACACAATGAAGATCTTACCAGAGAAATCACTGAGGCTAATGGAAAGCCGAGAAAGTTTAATAAAATTTCTTCTATGCTGGATGAGCATATTTAATCTCAAAGGATGAAAGGTGATACATTTGGACTAGGCTTTAATACATCTAAGAAAGGAGAGTCGTTTGGAACAAAGAGAAACACTCACAAGGACAAAACTGCTCCTAAGGCTAACAAGCCTACCGGTAAGAAAGTTTTTAAACCTGTTTTCTTTTTCTATCTTAGAAACAGACCCAATGAGAATACAGGCTACAATGCAAATACTAAGTATGTATCTAGGATATTTGAAGGTCATTGTTTTACATGCAACATGTATGGACATAGATCAGTTGAATTCATGTATGGAGCAAATAACTAGCACCTCACATGAATCCAAGACCTAATGGTATAAGAAGGAGAATCTATGACAACTGGGGAAACATGAACTGGCACAAACTCTATGTCAATTGGTTTAGTCCATTTGAGATGGAAAAGGTAACTAATGTCATTTGCACCATTTGTAACAATTATGGTCATGTGGCTATGAATTGCAGAAGGAGACCTGGAAGAGGAAATGCAAGACCTTGGAGATCATTCGGAATGACCCGCTATCATTGTCACAAACTGGGACACATGGCGAAGTTCTGTAGAACCAGAAAGAACAAACCAGTTAATCATTCTGTAGACCAGAAAGGTAAGCAGAAGGTAAATGTTGAGGAAATCGGAGAAGAGATAAACTGAATCTAGAAAAAGAAGAGTGATGATATGCCTGCAAAAGAACCTAATCCTTCACCCAGTGTGGAGAATCCTACACCAATAAATTAAGCCTTTTAATAGGGCTAAGGGGAGCATAGCGGTACATCTACTTTCGGACCCCTTGAAAGATGAGTGGTAATAAAGTTTGCATTTTTTGAGTTATTCTGTGAGAAATCTTGATATCTTTGTCTATCGGTTTTTTGAAAGACTGTCAACTAGTTTTACACATGTTAATATTAAATGTATCATTAAGCGGTGTATTATCGAGAAATTAATGCAGTAGGTAAAGATGATAAAAGCGAGTTTTACTATGTTATTTTTACCCTAAATGCATTCGAAAGAGAATTATTGAGAACTTGCAGAGCAAAAAGATAATTGCTAGCTAGTTGTGGATGAATTTGTGTTGTGAATTGCATGATTGAAGTTGTTTCAAAGATCAGTAAAGGTGAAACTAGTGTGCATTTGTGTAAACAACTGGAAACTGAGGTAGCGCTGGAGAATCAAGGTATTTCTTTGAAAATCCCTTTCAAATCAAGTTTATCAGAATGACTTCATCATCTAAGCAAGTAGAGAGACTTATGATCACATCAGAACCAATGGAGGTTATGGAATCTAAACAAATAGTGTCTTACAATGCTTTATCTCAAGTTCCTGATGGTGTTATCATAAAAGGTGATTTGTCTAGTTATATTGATTGCAAAATCGAAGATTTAGGATCATTGTCAATATACTCTCAATTGAAATCCCTATGTGATAAGAGCGGAAAGATCAAACCCGAGTATATTAGGGTTTATGAGAAGGATTTTCACAATGTAGCTTATTTTCTTGAGGATTTTGAAGAAGAACATATCAAAATCATTCTTAGTCGATTTCATGGTGAAAATATGTATCTGGAAAGGTCACATACTATAACTAAGGAAGCTATCCATGCTGTGAACTGGTTTTTGGCAAACCGATGAAGTTCCCAAGTTGAGGAAAATTTCAAAAGAGACTGTAACAACTTTAACTCAGTCTACCTCTAATGTGCGTGCATTTTCAATTAATAACATTAAGGATCCAATGGTTAAATTGGTTATCATGGTTATAGGCTACGTGATATTCTATTCCAGTAGAATGAATAGTGTGTCATCTGCAGCAGTGCATACAACCTATAGAATGATTGTTGAGAACACAGATTATGACCTATGCAAGGCCATAAGAAGTCAATTGATGTTAAATATGCAATCAATTAAGAAGGACAACAGTTAGAAGTTCAAATTTGGTTAGTTGTTGATTGGTTTATTCTTTTACTTTCAGAATTTCCTACCGAGAATCAGTGACATTGAATGGTCAAAAGACCTATTGGTAACTACCTAGATCAAGAACAAAATTAAGGCTGTTAAGAACACTTTCTCTGCTGCAATGAACATGTACTTCAATGAATTTCAAAAGAAAATGAGTATGAGAGTGAGGCTACCTGAAGACATAGTGAAAAACTTTGCAAAACACATCATTTTTACAGTCACCACTGATTTATGTCTTATGGAAGCCATCGAACGTAGAGAGGATGAAATGGAAGACATGAGCTATTAAAAAAATTATGACATTGATTGGTTATGCTAATAACCTGTTGGCATCTCCAGTGGACAAGAAGAAGAAAAGAGTAGGTATAGTTGAGGAGCAAACTGCAGAAGCTGAAACCAATAGTGCTCAACCCGGTAGTGGTAAAGGAAAGAAGAAGAAGGTTGAGCAAGCACCTCCAGTGCCAACAAGCACTAGAGTGACATGAAGTATCCAAGTTAAGAAGGAACTGACACCAAAGGTATACACAAAGAAGCAGACTGCAACGAAGAAGAGAGCTCGGCAACTAATTCTTCAAGCAGAATCTGATGATACCGACACTGAGGAGGAGCCAAAGAAAGTGAAGGCAACTGGTAAGAAAGCCAAACCAGTTGAAGACACCTCTCAGCAAGGTATTCCAATTAAAGCTTTGTCTTACAAACCTATGTCTAATTTTGAAAGAACTGTAAAAACATTAGGGATGAATAGGTTTGATAATGTTAAAGAATGTTTTGACTCATTTGATGAAGATCAGAAGGAACAAATTGTTCAACAGGTATTCAACCATTTGTGTCAATATAATCGGTTACCTCATGATCTTAAGGATGAGATTTTTGATTCTTTATATTCTACTCTTTTGAATAAGTGGGAAGAGGCTGTGGAGAAAGATCAAGAAATCATTGATAATGTATTTATTCAATATTTTCCTGATTTGTCTAAAGATGAAATAATCACATTGATTGATAATTACAAAGGATAGTTTCTTTTTAAATCAAGAAGATTAAAGTTAATAAGTGGAAAGATGCAATTTGCTGAAGTTGAGACTCATCAGATAGCAAGGAATATTTAGAAGATGCATAAAAAAATAGAGTCTTAATGGACTAATGAACAAGAGACCGTGGAACGACCGGAGATGAGGAAGAAATAGTGCAAGCTGATATTATCTATCCTATCAAGAAAAAGGATGACACTACTTCCCAGCTGGTTATTTTTGTTGATGATATACATGATACGATTGATATATCTGGGAATCATTGAACCAGAAAACCAGCCACTGGTTATTACTATTTCATAGGTTAAAGCAGTTGATATACCGACAACTCAACCAAATGTGGATATTCCACCCCCATTGGTAAAAGATCAACTAGTGAAAACACAACTTCCACCGGTTACAAAGACTACTCAAGAGAAAACTATAGAAAAAGTTGAAGAGAAGCCCTCTGAACAAGAAAATAAAAAAGAGAAAGAGAAAACTAAGGAGAAGAAATCTGTTGAACAAGAAAAGGCAATAGTAAAGTAGCAACATGATGATGAAGATGACTCATTAGGCATCAAAGGGCCTATAGATATAGAGAATATGAGTGCATCAAAACTAATGGAAATTGAAACTGTGATGCAATCCAGGGCTTAGAAGAATATACTTAAGGAACAGAGGAAGGAAGCAAAAACAATCCAAACTGCTATGGAGATTTTGTCCTGTCTTCTATCGGAGACTGATATAGGGAAGTTGTCAACTCCTATTGGCAAGCTTGGCAAGTTGGTTGATGATGCCTCTGACCAACTAAAGTCCCTTGAGGAAGAAGCTCAAACTTTTGCTGAGAAAAATTATAGGAAGAAAAGAGGAGAACATATAATGGAAGATATTGATACAGGGAAGATTGCCTTATCCTTGAACAAATATCTTTTGAGAAAAGCTATTGAGACAGGAGGCAAAATTATAGCCTATACATCTAATATTTCATTTTTCTATACCGATTTAATGCAGAGGCGTACAAAGATTAAACATGAATTGGAAAAGATATGTAATGCCTACATACCTTTACAGGATTCGGCCTTAATTTTTGGCAAATCGGTTGATGATTTACAATATTGGTTAGATATGTATGATTTTGAATAGGCAAAGAGACTCTAATCCATGAAGGAGTTAAAGAAATTATTGAGACCTAAAGTGGACATCCTGCAATGAGCTTATAAGAATGCAGAAACAGTTTTGGCTACTCCAGAGATGAGTATTGTTGATGCAATGGAAGAATTTTCTGCACAGGTCATGACCACCATTGAGATCACTAAAACCTTACCGGAAACATGGGAAAATGATTTTTCTCAAATGAATCTTACTTTTAGTGACATTTTCTTGAGAATTGCAGTGAACACTCATTAATACAAACTTTTAACTTTTTGTATATGTAAACTTTTGATGCAAATTTTTCTATATATATATATATATATTTTTTTTTTACTTTTCAATTTGGCATTGTTGTCAAAGGGGGAGTAGAAATATGTATGTGTGTTGTGAAAATTTTGTATGTATTGGTAGAGTATAAATTAAGGGAGAGTTGAAATATGTTTGTTGTACATTTTTTTTGTAAGCACACTTAGTTGTAAAGTTAAAAATTTTCTATAAAATTTTTCTAAGTGTTGCCATCAATGTCAAAGGGGGAGATTGTTGGCTTGATGATGATTGTAATGGATGACTTCATGTGTTGTCATTGATGGAACATGTATACACACACATATGTTCACATTGTCATCTTAGTTAAGACAAACTAGTATTACTTCTAAAGTTACTTGTATTGCAATCGATATTGATGTTTAGTTAAAGGTGGTTTCAAAGGGTGTCTAACCGGTATATGTAGAGAACCGGTATATGCAGGAATGGCTTGACACCAACTTGCAGATTCAGTGGAAACCATCAAAGAAGTAAATGGAGGACAATTGGTTTATATGTTGAAAGTGGTTAACTCCTAACCGGTATAGGTGTTCCAATTGGTATTCATTGATTGTGAGATGAGTTATCACCGGTCGTGATGAGTTACCCCTAACCAACATATTTGGCGGCAATTTGTGATGAGATATGTTTGATTGTCTAGATACACTGCACCTAGGAAATTGTGATATGATTTCTAAGCCGTCATGAAATCTAAATGTCTATATAACGACATTATGATGAACAATTTTTATGATATGGTATGTTGCAAGATAGAAGTGCTAAGTTATTAAAGGCATTGCAGAATATGTTGGTGATGAAATTGGTGATATAGTTTTGAGCAAGCAAAAGAGGATCTATTCAAGCACGTTGTGCTACTTCTAGATCACACCACCTGTTGTTTTCTAATCACTACAACAGTCAAATCCCCTAACCGGGTAAGCTCTAACAAGCTTCATTGTACAAATCCTCTAACAAGGTGATCCATTAGTTTGGATTTAGAAATCCTCTATCGAGGTTATTCCTAATAGGGTACTACCTTTAACAGGGTATAGCTCCTAACAGAGCTTTGGGATTTTTAACAGGATTCACTCCTAGCAGAGCATTTTTGTAGACCCTAACCGGTTAGTTATCTATTACTACAGATAGTTAACTTGTGAGTTCCATCTCACCGTGGTTTTTCCCATTTGGGTTTTCTACAAAAAAACACTTGTTTATGGTGGATGTTTTACTTATTGTGGATGCTTTAATATCATTTTGGATTTCATGCATAGAGTTTAGTAAACTTGTCGAGTATCTCAACCGGTCAGTGTTTAAAGTAGTATTGTTTTTATTGTCACTGATTCACCCCCCCTCTTAGTGCTTTATAAGTCTATCAAAGTTAGCCTTTTTGAATGGAATTCTTGAAGAGGAAGTATACATTGAACAACTGGATGGTTTTTCCTTGACCGATAATAACAACATGGTATGTAAATTGCATAAAGCTTTGTATGGTCTAAAGCAGGCACCGAGAGCATGGTATGAGAGATTACATGCACACTTGATCAAAATTGGATTCCAGCGTACCAGTGAGGACAATAATATTTATCTAAAAACTGATGGAGACAAGATGCTAATTGCTAAAGTATTTGTAGATGACATAATTTTTTGTGGAGATGATAATATGAGTATGGACTTTGCTGATGAGATGAAAAAGGAATTTGAGATGTCTCTAATTGGTAAAATAAAGTTCTTTATTGGATTACAGATCCAACAACTGGATGGTGGTATTTTTATCTGTCAAAGCAAGTATATTAGAGAGGTGCTGAAGACTTTTGGCATGGAATATTGTAAACCAGTAGGTACACCGATGGTAACAAGCTGCAAGTTGACAAAGCAAGATGATTCACTTGATGTCAGTGAAAAAGAATATAGGTCTATGATTGGTAAACTACATTATGTTGTACATAGCAGACCGAACATTTCTCATGCTATTGGGTTGGTTGCAAGATTCAAAAAAGAGCCCAAAGAAAGTCACATGTTGGCTATTAAGAGGATTTTCCGATATATTAAGGAAAATTAAACTATGGATTATGGTATCCCTGCAAAGGAAATTTCACTTTAGATATTTTTATTAATGCAAATTGGGCAGGCAATGTGGATGATAAGAAAAGCACAACCGGTGGAGATTTTCTACTTGGAGGAAGACTTGTAGCATGGACAAGCAAGAAACAAACTTGTGTTTCTCAATCTATAGCTGAAGTTGAATATGTTGCTGCATCCATGAATTGAACGTATGCCATATGGATGAGACATGTGCTAGAAGGATTCAAGATAGATATGTTTTAACCATTGACTATGTATTGAGACAATACAAGTGCAATTAATATTTCCAATAATCTTTTACTTCATGTAAGAACCAAGCATATAGAGTGGAAGTATCATTTCTTAAGGGAAAGAGTTTAGGAGAAGCATGTAAAGATGGAGTATGTGAAGAGTAAATATCAGTTAGCTGATATCTTTACTAAACCATTGCCAAAGACTACTTTTGAGTTTCTCATAAGTAAAGTAGGGGTTACACCCCTACACCAGAAGAACTAAGATGTTGGAGTTGCATCAATCCTATGAATTTCATATTTATTTTTCACTAAGGGTTGATGAAGATGTGAGCTACTCTGTAGGGGGAGCTTCTCTAATGAAATATGATATGATTTATATTTCTGGTCATATTGAAGCCAAGTGATGCATTTTTAACTTTGGCATTGCTATCAAAGGGGGAGAAGAAAAAGAAATCAGCTAATCAGTTATTGGAGAAGACAAAGAAATATGTTGTTCAGGCTTGAGGAGGAGAAAAGATAGTGAAGACCGACAGATGCAGAGACCAACAATTGATGTTCTAAGATGCAGATGATTGGCATACATGATGTTATTCTAAATATATATCTGATTAGTTTTGCTATCAATGCCAAAGGGGTAGATTGTTGGCATTTGGCATAACTAATGCAGATCAAGTAATGCAGTTGAAGCTGGATGACTATATCGGTAAAATATAAAAGTCTATTTGTGATGGAGAGATTGAGATTCTATGAATAGATGACATGATCAGTTATTTGTGTTGTCATTGTTGGCAACTGATGTTCTTGATGTTTTATTTTATCATATAAGTGATTTGGTTTACTGAAAGACAGGGTTTACCGACAGAGAGCTAAAGTCTATGAAATAGGACTTTAACCGGTAAAGCAGAGTTATTTTGATTGGATTGATTGATCAACAATGATTGGTGATTTGTGGTTTCAAAGGTGAACTTGTATCATGAAAAGGTGTATATGACTGAAACCGAAACTTGTGATGATTACCAAAAGGCGTGTTTTGAATTTCTGATGGAGTTGTGCTAAGTTTTTAGTAGGGTTTAAGGACCAGTGAATAAATCATCAAACTGATAATGATTTATGTTATGATAGTGATCGATGGCAAGTCTACATGAAGTTGGTAACATGACACAACCCGTGTGAAAGATTTAATTGTTGTTTTAGCGCGATTCAAGGAATATTTTCTTGGGAATCAGTGAAAGGCTTAGTAGAGTGTTTTGAGGATACAAATCGGACTTTTGTGATGGGTTATGATCAACCAATAGTTGATATTGCATTGTAATTTGTTGTAATGATGTATATAGTGATCTATGATGATCTCTTATTTTCTAATTGTAAATTGATGATGTAATTAGGTTTTGTGGCTGACCTAGTTGAGATGGCTATATAGGGCGATACAACTGATATTTATTGTGTCGGTGACATTAGGAGAATGAGTAAAGCTATCCTAGAGAAGATAGAGATCTACCTGAGTGTTGCACATTGTGAAGCATAACTAGATCTGATTTAGCAAGATGAAAGTGCAAAGTAATAGATCAATTTTTCATTGTTGTTCCCTAACAGTTACAACAACTTAAATCCCAAGTAATTGGGTAGGTCCTAACAAGACTTTTCTATCTAAGTCCCCTAACAAGGAAGCTCACAAAAGGGTGTTTAAATTCTCTAACCAGGTTGATCCTAACAGATCATTAAGCTCCTAGAGGGAGTGATGGGCAAATCCCTTAACTGGGTGACTCCTAACAAGGTCTACTCTTAACCAGGGGTATTGTAAGCTCTTAACCGAGCTAAACTCCTAACATGGCATACTTTGAAAGAGTACAAAATATTGTGGGTACCAATCCCCACTGTGGTTTTTCCCATTTGGTTTTCCACATCAAAAATCTTGGTGTTCATGTGTGGAATATATTTTCATAGTGTTTATGTTTCATGCATTATTTCTGATTACCAATTATAATAAGTGTAGCGTCCTAAAATTGCAACACTTGCAATTTCGACTGCATTTGGGTCTTCACGATGGCGGCGCAATGTTGAACCTGAATGGAGACCCCGAAACCTGTTTACGACACCAAAAACTGCATTTTTCTGCACCCTGGCCTGATCCCTCCTTGCACCCTGCTGTCCCGGGAGGTGGGACCATGGCGCCCAGCGCCCTGGTCCCTGGCCCTATTTTGGGCCCGGTCTCTTGTGGGCATCGGGTCTTTAAGTTTGCAATTCGGGAAATAATGTTTCCTGGTCGGCCTAAGGTCGGGAAAATCAGTCTATCAACCCTAATTGACAAGTATATAAACTACATTTCCCCTCCCATTTGAGGAGGTAAGAAAGAGGAAATATGCGAGCAAGACGCGAAAGTGATATTCAAACATTCAAGCATTCCTTCAAGTAATTGAGCATTCTAAGTCTCCATTCAAGGCTAAGTGTTGCATTCAAGACAAGGATTCAACCATTGAAGAGGAGATCAATACAACATACTACATACATTACACCTTCGCATGTAAGAATACATACATTCTTACAACAAGGTATCAGTACTTGTTTACATTACAAACATTTACATTTACAGCATTCTCATTTCTTCGTTAATTCCAAAACCGGGGTTTGACCTAAAGGCAAACCCCTCATCCCTAACCCCCCAATCGTCCTCTCTTTTCTGTGTGTAGGTTGTAGGTACGTGGCTGTAATTGAAGATTTGGAATCCTTGTGCAGAGACGAACAGATCCCCCTTCGTTTCGTGGATTTTTCGGAGGACCGTGTGCACGCCGGGTGCCATCGTCCTGTCAACTTTCGCTCAAATTTGCAGAATAGCCTCGTCTCGACATTTTACTGCTAATTCCAGGTCCGCAGCTTCATCCCATATCCCTATCTCTATTTATAAGTGAATCTTTCTTGCTTCTACATGCATTCCTAGTTCAATCTTTCTATCTACATTCTTTACAAAAGAGGGTATCCTTGATGTCTTAACCCTTGAAACTCATTTAGAACCCAATCTTGCATTGCGTGGGATTGGATCTTGCGGGTTTCAACCCCTCTTTTGAATGTAAAGTCTCCCCTAAGTGAAAACCATCAACCCTAGTGACTCTCCCTTCTCTCTCCTTGGAGTTGGGGAGGGGAGAACGACTAGGGTTCGATTTTTCCGCTTTACATTTTGGTGAACCCGATGTGAACATCCTCATTCTGATTATTCATGGTTAGATCTGAAAATTTTGCTTTCCTAATTATATTTCCATGTTTGATCTTTTGCAAATTTTAGAGGTTGATTGCATAAAAACCCTAAAATTTTCTTTTTAGTAATTAAGCTTGTGAAATGTTTAATTGTTAATGCTTGTTTCAGATCTACCCTTCTATTGCAAATTGTCAATTCATATTTGTGCTTTAATTCTGAAAATTAAGTGGTTAAATGTCAAAACCCTAATTTTTAAGACCTTCTTGATTCAACCTTTGACTGATAATTTCACTAATCAAAACACCTCCAAATCGGCTGTAATTTTGGATTCCGCAATAAAATCACAATATCTTTCATCCCTGAAAATTTGGAAAAAAGTTACGAGGACCGTGTGCACCCCGAGCGCCATCGTCCCCGACATTTTTTCTGAAATTTTGGGAGCTAGATCTTACTGTATTTTTCTGCTAAAATCCAGAATTTTGGCTGATTTTATCAATTTTAACACTTTCAAAATTAAAGTCAAAGTTGGTCTAGTGATTGCTTGGATTGAGGCCTCTAATCATTCAAAAATTGTTGAAATTAAAATTCATATCAAAATTGTGTTTCTTACAGTCCTAAATCTGAAAAGTGTGTTGGCATTCATTCGAAATTTTAGTGTTTTATTCAAATTTTTACAATTTGTGACTTTTGAAATTAAGTGTCTAATTGCGGCAACCTTGATTTCCACTTTCAAATTCAAATTTTGCATGAAATCGAGTCAACTTTTAAATTTCAAAACTTTTATTGCTTTCAGCATTCCCTCTAAAATCATAAAATTCAAAATTTCAGTTTCCCTCTCTTTTTCAAAATTCAAATTTTACATTTTTCAACAATCTTGGAAGGGTTCAATTTGGAGATTGCAACTTTAATTTGGCCTATCTACAGATCGTAAAATCACTCAATTTTTTCAGATTAGCTTTAAAATCATCATAACTTTCATCCCTGAAAATTTTGAAAAAAGTTGCGAGGACCGTGTGCACTCCGTTCGCCACGGTCCCGGACATTTTTTCCGAAATTTCGGGAGATTGTCCTGATTGCATTTAACAGCTTAAATCTAGGAGATTAGCTGATTTTATTGAAATTTGCTACCTCTAAAATTCAAAATCTTCTCTCTCTCTTTAGT
This sequence comes from Cryptomeria japonica, assembly GCF_030272615.1. NCBI lineage: Eukaryota > Viridiplantae > Streptophyta > Pinopsida > Cupressales > Cupressaceae > Cryptomeria > Cryptomeria japonica. The sequence continues at coordinate 699,285,781 of NC_081414.1, forward strand.
GCATGAGTTTTACAACAATAAGCCCTACTTACACTATTCCCGTTAGACGAAGCCTTAGAATTAAGTCTTTCCAAGGTTTAATTACTGAGGAGATGGAACCTAATTTGAATGGCCTTTTTAACGAGGACATGGGTAATTCTTCTAATCCTCTTAATGATGAAGAAGCTCTCCATGAGGTTTCTGTAGAACAACTTTCAAAATTGGATAACCAATTTGATGATTTTCGACAATGGATGTCTCAAGAATACCCCGATAGTGAAGCTCTTTTATTAATTGAGGGTCTAAAACGTATGGTTCAAAGTGATAAGAATGGAATTGATATTTTGCGTGGTATTGCACACATTGTGGATTCGAATGTGATGCCTATGAAGAGTTGTGCCGAAACTTTAGGTTATACACAACCTCCTACTCAAGTTAATCATTCTATTCCTTTGACAACTCCTATTGCTAGTATGCCTACTTTTTCAAACATAATGACTACTTCAATACAAGACATTCCTCCTATGATCACTAGTCATGGGGGCAATCCTTCTTCTTCAATCAACCCTCTTCCTTCATTCAATCCAACTTCTTCATTCATTCCTTCAATGAGTGTTCCTATTATATCTCCACAAATAAACATGACACAAGGGGGCAATTCATTTAACCCTTCCATTCCTCCTTGTAGTGTTCCTCCTTTCCAATCATCTCCTATGACTAACTATCATAGTGTCCCACCACCTTACTCTCTACCTTCTTTCAATAACATAATACCTCCATCACAATCTAACACGTCTAATATGAACTCTTCGACTGAAGCGACCATTAACAATCTTGCACAAACTGTCTCTTCTTTACAGCAACAAATTGCCTCTATGAATCAATCTAAGTTTAGTGTGCCCACATTTGATGTTGCGAGCCCACTTTCTCTTGACATTGTTCGAGCTATCCCCCCTAAACATGTTGAAATTCCGCATTTGGAGCTTTATAATGGTAAGGGTGATCCTCTAACACATGTTAAGACCTTTCAAACAATATGTACTGATTTTGCTTATGACCAAAGGTTGCTTGCAAAACTGTTTACTAGAACATTAAGAGATAAAGCCCTACAATGGTATTGCTCGTTGCCTTCTTATTCTATTACTTCTTTCGAACAACTTGCAAATGCTTTCATTCAACAATTTCAAAACAATATAAGTCCTAAAGTTACTTTGATTGATTTAATGCATTGTAAACAAGGTGTTAAAGAAAAAGTGACTGATTTCATTGGTAGATATAAGCAATTGTATGCTCAAATTTCTTTTCCAGTACCTGACAATGATATTCAAAGAATCTTTATTTCTAATTTACAAAAAGATATTAGAGAAAAACTTCTGTTTTCTGAGTTTACTTCTTTCCAACAGTTGTGCGCAACTCTTCACAATTATCAACTGACTGTGAGTCAAATGGAACAAGCAAATCCTATGGCTCCGAGTGATAAGGGTGATAGTAGTCAACAACCATTTGGGAAGTTTAAACCAAACAGAGAGTCCATTAAATTCAATGAAAACATCATCAATAACAATGTGAATGCGGCATCAGGTGTGCCTCCTATTTCTAAGTTTTTCAAGAAAGAAAGAAAGTTTACTCCTTTGAACGAATCATTGCATAGTATTATGAATAAGTTATTGGAACAAAATGTACTTACTCTTCCTCCTATAAGGCAAATAGACCCTGCAAAGATTAATTCACCCTATTTTGATAACAAATCTTTTTGTCAATTTCATCGTCAACCTGGGCATGATACTGAAAAATGTTTTACTTTAAAGGGTAAAATTCAAGATTTGATTGATAATAATACTATTTCTGTTTCTAGAGTGAATGATAAAGGCAATACATCTGTAGCTCCTCCTAACCAAAATCTTCAGATTTTTACTGATCCATTACCTTCTCATACCTCTAATGCGATTGATACTACTGATTCCTCTGTCTCACCTGATGATCTTGTGTCTGTGACTCCGAATGTGATTAACTTTGTAGAGCAGCAGAAAATCCCTAAAGAACCTTCCATCACCTTTGATTCCAGTGAAACTATCAGGGCACCTGATGGTCCTTTATATATAGTTGCAAAATTCAAGAGTACACCTTGTCGTGGAGTGCTTATTGATCCTTCTTATATGGTTAATATCATTACTGAAGAATTCCTTTTTACTTTGCAATTGAATCAAGTGATCTATGATGAAACAAATGTGGTTGTGAAACTATTTGATGCATTTTCTTCTCCTGCAATTGGTTCTATTACATTACCTATTGAGGTCCATAACAAATCCCTTGATGTGGACTTTGCTATTATTCCATCATCTAAACAATTTTGTGTGAAGCTAGGCTATCCTTGGCTATCTTCCATGAAAGCTATTGCTTCTCCTATTCACAAGTGTTTGAAATTTCCCCATAATGGTGAAGTTGTTACTGTCAATCATAGTCTCTTTAAACCAACTGAAAGAACTTCTAGCATTCCTATTGATTACTTTTGGCCTAAACAATTCCAATCTCTTCCTCCGCGAAGTGATCATCTTTTTAAATCTTATCAAAAGTGGAAAAAAGATATGATCCTATCTCTAAGTGAACCTAGAACACCCAAACTTGACATTCCTATCATTCTTGAGAAGGAAGTTCTTCCTTTGAAAGATAAAACTAATGTCTTTCCTCAAGAAGATCCCCAACCCATTCCTATGAATGTGACTATGCCTATATCTAATAAACTTCCTAAAAGTAGACCTATACCTCCTCGTCATGAGGGGCTTGGTCTCCTTCCTAAACCAAATATTCCTCCCTTATATGGAGCAGTTCCTCCTCCTTCCTCTTATGGAGAGAAGAGACCTTCCTCTTCTGCTATTGTTCAACCTAAGAGACCACAACCTAAACACCCAAGTGATAAGGATGAGAACATTCCTCCTCCTCAATCTTCTCAACTTCCTACTGAGACTAGACGAAATCGTTCTGCACGTGAACGCCGATGAAAGCGTCTTCTTAGAGCTCAGGCAGCTGCTTCTCAAACTTTGCAATCCCCAAAAACACCTTCAACTAGTATTATTCCTTTTTCGCCTCAGCCGACGATTGAGCCGAAATCTCCTAAACATAAGATGCATGATGGCCTTGATCCTGTGCGAGTTAAAGATCCTATTTTTATAAATCTTGATGATGATATAGATGAAAATATTATTCATGATGAAAATTTTACTCTTGTTCATTCTGATAGTGAATATGAATATGTTGATGTTGATAACCATTTATCTAACGAATTTTCTAAAGCACTTATCCTAGCTCCTAGACAAGAACAACGTGGCTTGGGATATGAGCATAGCCCTTGTTTGGATCTTGTGATAGCTCCATCTGCTGTGTTGGATGTTCCTCCTCTAGCGTGTTTCCTACCTTCCCGAAATATTGATCAGCAAGATCGGGGGGTAGATGACGTGCTAGACTAGTTCATTAGCATAGCAGACTCTCTCCTCCTCTCTTGATCTCTTTTGTTACTTCTTCTATATGTTATTCTCATTCTTCTATTTGTTGTCCTTAGTGTTGTCTACTTGAGGACGATGCAAAACATTGAGATCTCTTTTGGTCTCTCTCATGTTGACTCAAAAGACACATGTGTTCCCTTCTTCTAGGTGACCTTCCTTGATTGGGGAATGAAGAACAATTATGCATACATACATATGATATACATGAATTATCATATAGCATACTGACCCCAAGGAAAGCGAAGTCACCTTGTGCTTTGTGTTTTGTGTCTATTATCCTTGGGCTTATCTCACACTTGGGGGCTAAATCCTTGTGATAACGTGCTCCTTTCTCATTTCTTATATGTATCACTACCTTAAAGTAATCACCCCCGATGAGGCGTGTGCGATCGCTTTAACGTAGGGGGGCATACATCCCGTTCATATCTTTTCAAGATACTTGAAAATTTCTTGACAAATCTAGCTTTGCCTTGAAAATTTTTGATATCTTTCTTGCATGACTCATAGTGAGGGAACCTTACTACTGATAGTCATGGTTCTCCCTCATGATCTTCCCTTTTACTTTGTCAATCGAATTCGTAAGATCCTTAGTCCACTGGGGGCTTGGTGTATCTTGCCTCCTTGACGTGGTGAAAGTTTTTCAATGTTGTTTCCTTGTACTTTACCGAAAGTATGAGCGTACGCTTATACTCCCACTAAAGTGGGGGCTAAATGTAGCATCCTAAAATTGCAACACTTGCAATTTCGACTGCATTTGGGTCTTCACGATGGTGGCGCAATGTTGAATCTGAATGGAGACCCCGAAACCTGTTTACGACACCAAAAACTGCATTTTTCTGCACCCTGGCCTGATCCCTCCTTGCACCCTGCTGTCCCGGGAGGTGGGACCATGGCGCCCAACGCCCTGGTCCTTCAGGACAAGGGCGCCCAGCGCCCTGGTCCCCCAGGACCATGGCGCCCACTGCCCTGGTCCTTGGCCCTATTTTGGGCCCAGTCTCTTGTGGGCATCGGGTCTTTAAGTTTGCAATTTGGGAAATAATGTTTCCTGGTCGGCCTAAGGTCGGGAAAATCAGTCTATCAACCCTAATTGACAAGTATATAAACTACATTTCCCCTCCCATTTGAGGAGGTAAGAAAGAGGAAATATGCGAGCAAGACGCGAAAGCAATATTCAAACATTCAAGCATTCAAGCATTCCTTCAAGTAATTGAGCATTCTAAGTCTCCATTCAAGGCTAAGTGTTGCATTCAAGACAAGGATTCAACCATTGAAGAGGAGATCACATACAACATACTACATACATTACACCTTCGCATGTAAGAATACAAACATTCTTACAACAAGGTATTAGTACTTGTTTACATTACAAACATTTACATTTATAGCATTCTCATTTCTTGGTTAATTCCAAAACCGGGGTTTGACCTAAAGGCAAACCCCTCATCCCTAACCCCCCAATCATCCTCTCTTTTCTGTGTGTAGGTTGCAGGTACACGGCTGTAATTGAAGATCTGGAATCCTTGTGCAGAGACGAACAGATCCCCCTTCGTTTCGCGGATTTTTCGGAGGACCGTGTGCACGCTGGGCGCCATCGTCCTGTCAACTTTCACTCAAATTTGCAGAATAGCACCGTCTCGACATTTTACTGCTAATTCCAGGTCCACAGCTTCATCCCATATCCCTATCTCTGTTTATAAGTGAATCTTTCTTGCTTCTACATGCATTCCTAGTTCAATCTTTCTATCTACATTCTTTACAAAAGAGGGTATCCTTGATGTCTTAACCCTTGAAACTCATTTAGAATCCAATCTTGCATTGCGTGGGATTGGATTTTGCAGGTTTCAACCCCTCTTTTGAATGTAAAGTCTCCCCTAAGTGAAAACCATCAACCCTAGTGACTCTCCCTTCTCTCTCCTTGGAGTTGGGGAGGGGAGAACGACTAGGGTTCGATTTTTCCGCTTTATAATAAGTTTACTGCTATTTATCAAAAAATTGTAAGTGGTTACCAGTAATGTTAACAAAATGATAGATGAAGTATTTTGATATGATAATAAGTCAGTTTGAGTACGTGTTGATCAGATATCTTGCTGGTGAATATTCTAATTAATAAGATTGCATAGGTGGATAACAAGTGTATGAGTTTTGCTAAAGGGATAGATTCATGTATTAAATGATTTCAGATTTGCTGTAAATGGTATTTTGGATTTGAAGTTATAGATTATGCTAATACTTATTCACCTCCCCCCTCTCAGTATTAACAAGATCCTCATAGGATTAACAGTATGTATGTTTATGTGCATGTGTATGTTTATGTGCATGTGCATGTGTATGTGTATGTGTATGTGTATGTGTATGTGTATGTGTATGTGTATGTGTATGTGTATGTGTATGTATACATACATATTATTATTTTTTATAGGCAAATTACTATCATGGGGATAGCTCCCTTTCATTTATAACAATGAAATCAATTACATGAGTAGTGGAGCATTATCCGAATGACACCAAAACCTTATGAAGCCAAGCAAACTGCATCAGATACAATACATAAATTGTTCTCTCTTATCGATTGCCAAGACAATCATAATCCAAAATGGGCTTTAGTCCAGCCCATAGACTCATATCATTAGAGATTAGATGGCCTATTAGATTCAAAGCCGCCTTTGACATATAGTCTCTAGCACTGTTTACTTCCCAAAAAATGTGCTTGATATTATAATCCATACTGCTCAACTCTACTCGAATGGCCTCCACCTGTAACCTTAGATTCCAATTCTAAGTCATATGTGTAGTTATAGCATTAACTACAATCATTGAGTCACCCTCAATATCAATATGGTTTATATTTTTCATTCTATAATATTTCACTCCATTGTATAAAGCTTGGAATTCAACCTCATTATTTGTTCCATCAGAGGGCTTGGTTAGGCAAGCCCAAATTGTTCCTGATTATAAAGCCACATCAATAGCATATGGGGTTTGATCTAGATGCCCCCAACAAAATTTAACTTCAACCTCCCTGGGGGGGAAATTCCCATTTGACCTTAGAGCGACCAAACTTGTTCTTTATTATATTGCCTTTATGAAGGATCATATGAATCCATGCTTTCCCTATTTTCTCATACCAAGTTGTGTAGAATTTGCACTTCTTACTAGTTATGACTGTATTCTGGTATTCATTGATCCTGATTTCTATTTTGTTTATGACAGTGGTGAGACTCGATTCACAATCCTTGAAAATTCATGTGTTGCTCTCTTGCCATAGGTGTCATAAGATCATTGCAGGTACAACATATCATAATCCACACCAAAGCTATCCACTTCCTGGTTGTGGCCAACACAAAAAAAATTCCCCCACCCAATTTGGAAGAGGAACCGACCAACCAAGCATTTGCTGAAAGTACTTCCAACAATTGTATGCAAAGTCACACTAAATGAAAATATGGTCTAATGTTTCCTCCAGAACCTTACAGAAAGGACATCGAAAAGGTCCAACAAATTTCATTTTCATCAATCAGTCTCCCATCAAGATTCATTTATGCATTACCAACCAAGCGAAAGAACTAGCTTTTGGCAAAATGTTTTTATTCCACACTAGTTTAATCAACCATCTACACTTATCTCTTTCAATCTAAGATACTGCATAGCCCAACTTAGTAGAGTACCCACCTACCTTTTTCGCACACCATATTATGGTGTCCTCATTATTATTTAGGAGAATTTGTTTTCTTCCCAGTTCTTCCTGTAAGTGATCCTTTACAGTTTATCCTAGCATATTGAAATTCTTTAATTGGAAGTTTGGTCGCCCATACTTCCATTTGACATCCATGTGATCAGCAACTGATGGACCATATACATTCTCAATCGCGTGAGAGACATTCTGTAGACCATCAATCAAATTTAGAGCCTTGTAGTTGTACCAAGAATCTTGCCAAAACAGAGCCTCCACACCATTACCAATCTTACAATTTAAGTGCTCTATAATTAAGGGCTTGCATTTACTCATAAAATTCCATATGGATGATCCCTTGGGTGGGTCCATAATAGTAAGGATTCTTAATAGGTCCATATTGTCCATATACTTATATTTGAGAAGTTTAATCCACATTGCAGAGGGATTGTGGAACATACGCCACATTAGTTTTGCATCAGGTGCCCGATTTTGGAGAATGATATCTCTCACGACTATCCCTCTAGCTTCCTTGTTCTTCGTGATCTCTTCCCAAGCCACTAGAGGAATACATTTGCTATATTGAACCTTCCCACAAAAAATGACTTTGTCGAGAAGATTTTTTTTTTCCATAATACTCATTATTTCAATGCAGGAGAGCATATAAATCGAAATCACAAAGAGGAACAATTTAAGCATTGTGATTCTCCCAACCATTGTGAGCCACCTCTCCTTCCAACATATAGTTTTTCATTTACATTTCTCCAATGCATCTTTCCAAAGAACACCCTGTGATTCTCCATAAAAAAGTGGGATGCCCAGATATGATGCAGACAATTTCTCATTTTGAAACTTCAAGATATGTACAATTCTTCTCTGAAGAGCATTAACTCTATTGAAAAAATAAACCCTTGATTTATTTTCACTTATAATCTCACCTGGCCTATGAGTAAGCATCTAGAACCTTCTTTATAGACTACGCCTCCTCCGCCATCGCCTTACCCAACAGTAAGGTATCATCCACAAAAAAATGATTAGTAAGAAGCCTCATTTTATTCACCACTGAGATGCATTTCCATTTTCCTTCATTTGCAACCACTGTAATCATATGACTCAAGGTATCCACCATTAGAATAAATAGAAAGGGTGACAATAGGTCACCTTGGCGCAAACCATTTTCTCCATCGAAAAAGCAACAAGGGGTACCATTTATTAGTATCGAATATCTGATTGTGGAAATGAATGTAAAGACCCATGCAATCAACTCTTTACATAAACCTAGTTTAGATAGAACCGTGGAGAGGAAATACCATTGAACCTTATCATAATATTTGCACACATCTAATTTCATAAGCATCCCCCAAATATTGTGCTTTTTAATGAAATTGTTGGTCTCATGAGTAATGATTATTCCGTCTGTGATATTCCTTTCCGGGAGAAAGCTGCTTTGTTCTTGAGTAATAATATTTGGTATAATATTTTTTAGTTGATGGGCCATGACCTTTGATATAATCTTATATATGGTATTACACAAAGATATTGAGCAAAAGTCCATAAAAGTGAGAGAATTTGTACCTTTTGGAATCAAAGTAATGTTGTTCTTGTTCAAGTCTTTGAGTACCTTCTTTTTCTTATGTGATTCCTCCACCACTTTAATGATATCCTCACCCTTAAAGCCCCAACATTTTTGGAAAAAGAGTGTCATGAAACCATCAAGGTCGGGGGATTTATCCGCGTTCATTTGAAAGATCAGATCTCTCACTGCGGAGGCACATACTTGGGCGCTCAAAAGACAATTATCTTCCTCTAATACTGTTGGTTAACAAATTTATCACCTAACTATATATTCTCATGCCCACAAATGTGACAAATGTAACCACAATTGAACCAATCTAAACAAACAATTTATTGATTAATTCTTTGCTTATTTTACAAGGTGGTAGCTACCTTCAGATGATATTCAATGAAGAGAAATTAACTGAAATTCTTTTAACCAGAAAGCAAATAAGGAAAGATCTTTTAACTAGAAAGATTTGAAAAGGCATGCATAAAATGAAAACACTTTTTTAGATTTTTCAAGATTTTGAATCAACAAGATTGCCACAAAATACCATTCACAGATAATATTTTTGCAACAATAGAAAACTAAAACCATTCACCATCTCAAATATAAATCCATTCACTGATAACCATTCAAAATAAAGAAAGCATCCACACATCATAATTCAAAGATTACGAATATTTGAAGCTGTAGACACCTAAAAATGGTTAACGCTTGCGGAGTCATACTTTAACATTTGCGCATTGCCTCATTTTAGGTTTTTGCGTCGCATTAACATTTCTCCTATGATTCACACTTGGTCTTTATCATTTGCAAGCATCGAGTCTTTCTTCTGTATTCTTCGTTCATCTCGCTCTCAAATTTGGTCTTGTCGATAACACTATCCAGTTATAATTTTGATCGATTTTATCCTATCATATCAATGTGCGTGCTCATTTGTCATCATTTTGGACATCATCAATCCTAATTAACGTTTTGTCCTCTTATCAATCTTATCATCTGGCGATCGATTTGTCATCGATCGTTGTTATGTTCAACCTTGTCATTTTGCGATCGATTTGTCATCGATCGTTGTCATTTTCAATCTTGTCATCTTGCAATCTATTTTGTCATCGATCCTTGTTCTCTTGTCAATCTTGTCATTTTGCGATCGATTTGCCATCGACCGTTGTCTGTCTCAATTATGTCAATTTGGATCAATTTGTCATTGTTCCTCGGCGCATTTATCAATTAAATCATTTATCAGCATTGGTCCTTTGTCAGTCAGAATCATGATCATAATCAAATCAACATCAATTATCTTTCATCAAGACCTAATTGTCATCTTTACATTGCTAATTCATCTTCTAGGGTTTCATGATTTAATCATTTAACCTTGTTTGTCATTTCTCTCTCTAGGATTAATAAATTATTTATTTATCCTAAGTCTTCTCATCGCAATTAAATGTTCATTTAATTGGCTAATTATTCCTCTTTTTGTGAATTAATTAATAAATGACAAATTATTAATTAATTTACCTAATTCCTAATTTCCATCAATTTCTAATTTACCTATTTCCTAATTCCTAATTTTCTAATTTTCTATTTTTCCTAATTTCTAATTTCAATTCTCTCCTATTTTTCTCCTAACTTCATGGGAATGACATAGAAATTTGTCATAATTTGTCATAATTGACAATCAATCAATTCTTGACATAGAAATTTGTCATAAATTGTCATGAATTATCAATCAATCAAATTTTGCATAGAAAGTGCATAATTTGTCATAAATTGTCATAATTGACATTTTTGATTTACAATTTCTATTTGAATTGAATCATGCTAATTTGATCTATCTCTCCAATTTGTCTATAAATTGGATGAATTTCTTCAATCTAATCCCTAATCACATTATCAAACGAATCACTTTTTCGAATCACTTTCCCAAATCAATCACGCTTCGAGTATTCTTGAGCAATCATCTTGTCTACTTGCTTTCATATCATGATCATGCACTAGTAGGTGAGATCCACTACAAAGCCATTTGAAGGAGAAAGAAGGACAATGGAGCCGCATGCTTAGTTTTTAGTTTTGAATGTTTTATTTTCATGTCTTTATTGAGTGTGTTAGGATCGATCATTGCAATGAGCTTTTGTGATTGAGCTATGATTAATATTTTGAATTGCTTTGATGATTTCCGATTTCCTAGCTACAGAAGCCACCGACAATTTTTCTATATTCAAAACAGTAAATAAAAATATGCTCAAACAAAGTTTTTATTCTTAAGAGTAAAACAAAGTTGTCCCAAAAGATCCTAAAATGAAAATAAGTCCAGCTATTTAAAACATTTAGAGAAATGGTTTTTTGAACACAACCGTTATTTTAAAATAAGTCTTTTTTGGCTTCCAAGCCAATATTCAAGAAAAACAATAAAACAGTAAAATTATGAAACTGCCCCCACCTATTCAACTTCAGTTCATTATCACTAATGATCTCCACCTCCTGATCAATACATGCCACCTCCTAAGCCTTAACCCTTTGTTTGTACTCATGGTACATGTTCATGATCGGCTCCAAGTTTGGGTCCTCTAGTACTATTGTGATGTGCGGTCTTGTTCTCTATTTTGAAGTCAACCTGTCAGTAGTGGCAATGCTTTTGCGCATTTCATCCATCTCAATTTCAAAGGCAGTAGTATGCATCTACAAGTGACACAATCCCTTAAAGGATTCTAGAGAATTATTTTGTAGGTATCTGATATTCTTCTGATAATTCTCCTTGAACTAGCCCATTGTTTCACCAAGCTCCCGTACATTCTCCTCAAATCTATCCATAAGGTCAACATCCAAAGCACAAAGATTATTCTTTATTTTCAACATATCATTCAAATAGCATTTTAGGGCATCATCAATGTCACTAATATAATCATGGTAGATCATTTCTTTCCATTCCAAGGCTTCTCACTAGGTAAGATCAATTTCTTTAGGATGTGCTAACAATTTTTCGTTCATCAGAATGGCAGGGTTCAATGTTGTGAGCTTTGTAACCTCCTTCAAAAGCACAAATATGCTTCCATCTTCTTTCCTGGCCTATTGTAGCTCAACTAACAATTCATTTCATTTATTCCAAATATTCATATACAACACCCTGAAATTAGTAATATAACTAGCACCAATTCTATACATTTCATCTATCCATTCAATGAAAGCTTTAGCATATCCTAAATTACCTTTGATCTTTTTCATAGTGTCTGGATCAAGTCCCTGCACATATGAACTTGAAGCCTCCCCAGTTGCAGGATTTATAATAGATGAAATGAAATCCTTTAATGACTGCACTTGGGATTGTAGCTCTAGGTTCTTTTTCTTTTGTTCTTGAGCCCTCTCAATCAATACATGTACTAAAAATTCAACATGGTAGATATCCCCTTCTAAAGTAGCAGGTCCCATATCAACATGACTTATCTTATAATCCTTTTCTGTTATGTCACATGTGTCCACATCTTTAATAGGATTAGCGTGTTGGATTGATGATGATTTTTGTAATTGATGCTTTATGTTCATTGATGGCATATGTATACACACACATATGTTCACATTGTCATAGTCATCTTAGTTAAGACAAATCGATACTACTCCTAAGTCTTAGTATTACAAACTGGTATCATTTGTATAAAGTAGTTCAATCGGTTTGAAGGTGTCTAGACGGTATATGTCGACAACCGGTATATGTAGGAATAATAATTGGTCATGGTCAATTCTACTTGCACCAGTTTGGAGATGCTACGAAGATCGACAAAGAGGCAAATGGAGGACAATCGGTCTAGGAGTTGGAAGAGGTTAACTCTTAACCGGTATCGGTGTTCCAACCAGTTTCACTAATTGTGTGATGAGTTATCACCGGTCATGATGAGTTATCCCTAACCGACAAATTTGGTGGCAATCTGTGATGTGTTATGAAAGATTGTCCAAATACACTGCACCTAGGAAATTGTGATGAAGTTCCCAAGCCAACATGAAATCTAATGTCTATATAATGACATTGTGATGAACTATTTTTATGATGTGAAGTACAAGTGATAAGTTGATGTGATTTACTGAAGGAGTTGCAGAGTATGTCGGTGATGCAGTTTTGAGTGAGCAGAAGAGGGTCTACACAAGCAAGATGTGTTATTTTTAGACCACACCATCTATTATTTTCTAATCACTACAACAATTAAATCCCCTAACTGGGTAAGCTCTAACAAGCTTCATTGTACAAATCCTCTAACCAAGTGATCCATTAGTTTGGGTTTGAAATCCTCTACCGAGGTTACTCCTAATAGGCTACTACCTTTAACAATGGATAGCTCCTAATAGAGCTTTGGGATCTTTAAAAGGATTCGCTCCTAGCAGAGTACTTTGTAGACCTTAACCAACCAGTTACCTAATATTTATTTAATTATTTTAGCCTAATTATTCTATTAATTAAATGAATCTTTATTTATTTAATTAATTCATTTATCCTTTTCTAGTTTTTTTCCTCATTTAAATAAATACTTTTATTTATTTAAATTATCTTTTTTTCCTAAATTAAATTAATACTTTTATTTATTTAATTGGTTCCACTTCCTCTATTAATTAAATAAATCTTTATTTGTTTAATTAATTCATTAGCCTTTATCACACATGTCATTCATCTCTTAATTCCTACACTACCTTGCCCCTTTATAATTTTCTTATTTTCTCTACCTACCCTTTAATCTTAGCTGACCACTTATTTTTTACACCTCTTAATCTTATCCCTCCATTTCCTACAATGTCTTCTATATAAGAGGGTGCTCCTTTTATTATCAATTCTCCTAATCATCCTATTCAGCTCCTAAGCACTCAACTACGTATTCTCATCTCACTACACTTTCAAACTTTCATATGCGATCAAGCCTACTTGCAACCACATTTTTGTTCTTTGTTGAGCTCTTGTGCACACATAAATTAAGAGCAAATATATCAAGCAAAATCAATAGAGATAGGAAGAATGGAGATTCAAACCCTATTGGACATGTGATGGTATCATCTTTGTGATTTTTGTTGATTTGCATTGTCTTAGGTAATCTTCATATGTTATGGTGGATCTTTGTTGTTGTTAGGCTAGGGTTTGGTGGTTGACTTCATTTAGTCTTTCAATATTTGTTGTTTCCATTATGTACTTTCACCATAAACATTTTGGCACGCCCAATGGGACATGGATTTTTGTTAGATCTATGTTTTTTTTTTCCAGGTTTTTCAAACCCTATATTGCTATTTTGTAAAACAATTTGGAGAATAACCTTGTGTAGCTAGGGTTTTGGACACAAGATCAAAATCTTGGAGAGATTTGATCCGATCTCACAAACGGCTTGGAATTTTTGTACAAAAGTTTGTTGGCAGGTTAAAGATAGTATCGCAAGATCTCAATCCAAAATTCAAAATTTTTGGAGCACATTTGCATTTTCTATGAAGTTCTTATGAGTTTTCATAAAAAAATAATTTTGAGAGAAAATGCGAGAATTTTTTGAATTTTCTTATATTTTTGGAAATTTCTAAGATTTATACACAGGATCTATTCTTTGTGATTTTAATTTTGATGTAAAATATTTCCTAAAAAATCGGATCTTTAAAAAATAGGGTTTTTCATTATTGTGATCATATCTCCAAAACCACTTTGAATTTTGGCATTAAATTTTTGTTTCAGTTCAAGAATAGTATTGGACATGCTCAATAAAAAAATTAGATTTTTTGGAGCATATTTTAATTTTCTATGAATTTTGTATGCATTTTCATAAAAAATTACTTTTGAGAGCAAATGAGCACATTTTTTGGATTTTTTTATAGTTTTGGAAATATCTCAAAATTATACACATGATCTATACTTTTGGATTTTAATTGCAATGCAAAATATTTCATACAAAATCGAATCTTTAAAAATTAGGGTTTTGCATTATTTTGGTTATATCTCACAAACGGCTTGGACTTTTTGTAGGAATTTTTTTATGCAAGTTGGGAAGGCTATCAAGAGTTTCCAATAAAAAATTTAGAGTTTTTTAGATCAAAATTGCATTTTATATAATTTTTTATGATTTTTCTTTAAAAAATGATTTTTGGAGCAATTAACAAATTTTTTAGATTTTCTTACATTTCTGGAAATGTTTTGAAATTTAACAAGTGGTCTTTTTTTATGATGCAAAAGAACTCGTGGAAAAATCAGATCTTTGAATCTATCAAAAAAATGTCTTGTCGAAGGCCCCTATTTCATAGTCTTTTGGATTTAAAATTTACCTAACTTGTGTGCTTGCAGGAGGGGTATTATTTCAAAACTACTAACAAATCTTTGTTGCAAGATCTTGGCAAGGGTTTTCTTTTGATTTGCATTGTGTGCCTTGTTTTCATAGATCAACAAACACTTCAATTGGTGCACTAAAATTGAAGCAATGTCTTTTGTGTTTCTCTTTAGAGGGCCTGCCTCCCCGTGTGGTCATTAGGACTAATAGTGAGGAGGGAACTCCCCAAGTGGTAGCAAGACAATACCCCCCTCTTCTGAACCACTATAAATAACTGTATCCATGGTGAAAGCCATGGGTAACATGTGTTGATTAGTTCATACCGACACTATGTCTCCCCATAAACCTGTTTGATTAAATTTATTTGATCAATAGTAGGGCATAACCCCTACCGGTTGGGATCCTTTTGTATTTACAGAGCTGAAAGTGCCGCATGTATGGTCACACGAGCGAATTCCCTTAGTAGCACCTTTTTGTTTTAGAAAGCCAAAATCCTTCTAGTTGTTGGGGCAACAGGTTGGACCTCTAGAGTGGCCCACACACATACAGTTCTTAGTAGAGATAAAAAGTTTTCCATAGGGATTTTTCATGGGGATTGGTGCTTGGCTGCCCTGGAGAAGTGAGTGTCGAGAGTGGAGCCAGTGGGGTCAAGCATCTAAGTATCTGCTTTGAATAGCGTAGCCCCGGGGGAAACCCCATGTGGGATCAACAACTATTGTCCTATCCAACCATAAGAATTGTGCTCGTCTTCTTTTAAATATTCAAACATTCAAGACCAAACATCAAACCATTGTGTATTTTGCATGTTCAAGTGTATACAAAATATTTTTACATCAAACAACACACTTTCTTTTGAGTCATCTTGAGTCTAAACACGTGCAAACATTGAGTCCTCATCAACATTGTGTCCTCTTGTCACAAAAAATGGTCAAACAAATTCAAATTTGGTCACAACAATAACTTCACAAATTGAAAAAAATTGCACTCAAATTCTGGAAATGCATCTGTGTTATCATAGCGAACTGCATTCAGTAAGATTCTCAGAAACGTGTTCATGTAGTGTTTAATCATGATTATGTTGGGTAACATCATCTGTGAAGTATACAGGCACGTCTGTGTTTAGTATTCGGGAAAATTTACAGTCCAACAAACAAAAACAATTAGTTTCAGAATTCTTGAGCTTCCTAAGTTATTTCTCCAGGTTTTCATCTAGCATTCAATGTATCTTTGGGTCTCACAAAGTTCATCATTGCTTTACCCCTTGCATTACATTCACATTTGTCTAAACTTGAGTCAAAATGTCACTTGCTTGTCCTCATCTTGTTGTGTCAATGCAATACATACAACAAAATTTTTCTAAGTGGTCCCTCATCAAGGTCTATCACCTTTGGGTCTCATTTGGTCTTACTTAGAGTCAAGGTCAACTTACATCATCAAGAGAATCTATCATCTCTTTGGAAGTCACACCTACTCTACTACATACATACTTGGTCTTACACTTTGGACATTGCAAGTACACCTTAGATTTATTTACATTCCATCCAACTCTTGGTCTTCCATACTTTTCCCATCTTCGTCTAGTTTCATACATCTTGGTCAAGACCTAGTTCATGGTTGAAACCCATTCCCAAAAATCTAGGAGAGAAGTTAAAGAGGCTCAAGAGTCTGCAAACATGAGTGGCTATGAGTATGACAATGATATCTTTTTCAATTCTGATCATACCACATTACTTGACATGGACATATATACAAACATTCAGAATATTGAGAACATGGATAATACAAACAACAATGGGGCACACAATGACAATGTGGACAACATTTCAGTACATTCAACAGAAGTGGAAGACTCTATCATGGATCCCCATTTTAATAGATTGGTTGAAGAAATCATGAAAAGAGATAAACAATATTTCCTACAAGTGATGACACAAAGTGGAGCTAAGATACCTCATGATTTTGACATGTCTCAAATAATGGAAAATCAACCTATGCAAGAAAGTCAACTCAACATGGATCAAAGAAGACCTACTAGTGGAGGTATTAGAGGACCATGTTTCGTGCCTAAGTCACCGTCATCCTTGTATCAAAAACCTGAGGTCCCAAATACACATGGTCAATCTTATGATACTCATAAAATAACATCTCATGAACAACTCTGTTTACATAGACCCTTATGGAAGTCTTATACAGATAAATATACTCAATCGCATATCAATGCTAAGGACCAACCTCAAAATAAATTGGATATCCAGAGGCATGTTCAAAATTTGGACACAAGAAAACCCTGTGTCAAACTTGGGGGCACTACACAAGATCAAACTCATGACATGCCTATAGAATATGATATGCATGGACAAAGCATATATTCCATTTCTCATTATGACTCGGTACTAGGTGGTTCCTATATGCATTATCATTATAGACCTCCTCCATATGAGCATGTTTATGATCAATATCATCCATATATGCAATATCCTCCTCCACCCAGTGGCTCATGCATGGGATATGGTCCAAGAAGTCGATCTCCACCCAAGAATAATTTGGAACAATAGATAAAGGACTTACAAAAGAAGATGGAGGACATTAATATGCCAAAGCCAACTTACACAACGAGAGACATATGTCCCTATCCATTTGACAAAAGCATTCCAATGCCTCATTTTCCTACACATTTTATGACACCAAAGTTTGATAAGTACAGAGGCAAAGGAGACCCTAAGGCACATATAAGATAATTTTTCACAGCTTGCATTGAGGTAGCGACATAAGAAACGTACTTGATGAGATTGTTCCCATAAAGATTAGGTGATCAAGCTATGGAATGGTTCTCCCAACTTCCACCTGAAATTAAGTCATTGGGTGATCTAGAAGAAGCTTTCATACACAATTTTTCATATAACATAGATATAGACATATCAGTTACCATTTTGTGCAACACCAAACAAAAGGATGGGGAGTCTTTTTCATCATTCTTACAAAGATGGAGGAATTTAGCCAACAGATGCTCTTGTGAAATTCCACAAAAGCAAATGGTAGAGATGTTTAAACAAAATGTCAACAAAGAAATTGGTTATGATTTGAGGAAAGCTTGTTTGTCCACTTTCAAGGACATCATTGAGAAAGGCTTAGCGATAGAGAAGGTCCTACTTGAGCAAGACATCATCAAAATATTCAAAGAAAATAAAGAGGACTTTAAAGGAAAAGACAAGCCACGATTTTGGAAAAAGAACAAGAACATAGTAAACGATGGCGTTGTTGATGCTAATACAGTCAAACCAAAAATCATTCTTTCTGGATCAAGTTCTACAAGTAACCAAGTAAATACTCAAGCAACTTCAAAACCACAAAGGAAGTACACCCCATTGGGAGAACCACTTGAGTCAGCCTTCAAGAGGCTAGTGGCAAACAAGATAATAACAATTCCAGACAATCCTCCATATGAGCCAAAGGTCAAACCAAATTGGTGGAATGATGATGAGTATTGCGAATATCACAAGAGCAAGGGACATAAAACATGAAATTGTCATCGGTTGAAGAACATTATACAATATCTTATTGATAGAAGTGACATTGAGATCGAGGGACATACATCTAATCAAGAGAATGAGATGTTTAAGGAACCATTCCCTAAACATGACAAGGGAAAATCCAAAGCCACAGATGAGCAATCCAACTATACCAAAGCATCCTATAATTATGATTCAACTGTTAATCACATTTTGATGGACAATTATGTCTCTACTATTATCATAAAGGACAAAACGCCTAAAAATTCTACCCAAAGAGCCAAAGTTGTCCTAAAAGGCATTGGACCTTCTTCTGAATCTACCTCTAAATGTAATGTCACAACTCGATGAGGTAAGGTCACTTTGCAAGGTGCTCCAGCTAAAACCACCCCTTCCTCATTGGCCAAACCTGAGTACGATCTAGTAGAACCGTTAGGGAAGACACCCTCGCTTATCTCCATCCTTGAGATTTTACGCATATCCTCTGCACATAAAGCCATCTTTGATAAAGCTTTGAGAAAAACTTATGTCCCCACTAATTTGAACATGGACTAGTTTCAATCCATGGTGGGATACCTTTCCATTCCACATTCTCTTACATCCACCAAAGTTGATGACACCTCCGTAAGACAACCACATAATGCACCTTTACACATTGAAGCTTTCCTACACAAACATCAAATAAAATGATTCCTGATAGATGGAGGAGTAGGTCTGAACATTTGTACATTGAACATTATTAAGCAATTGGGACATTCTGAAAAAGTTGTGAATTCTACACATGCTATCACCATAAATGCATATGATGAGGAAGAGCGCTCATCCAAGGGCACAGTCAACTTACCTCTCAGAGTTGGGTTAGTTACTAAGGATGTGGTTTGTCAAGTCCTTGATCTAGATCTCACATACAACATACTCTTGGGACGCCCATGGATTCATGAGATGAGCGTAGTCCCATCTACATATCATCAATGTATCAAGTTCCGACACAATGAAGTTGAAGTAACCATCAAAGCTGATCCAAACCCATTCATATATTGCAACAATCTATGACCTAGGTCAGAAATAACAATCCCAGTCAATCGAGAGGTTGTTCCTTCTTCAACATATGTGGATCCCGAATCATTGAAAACGTCTACATCAAAACAAGTAGAGATCAAAGAAAATTTGAAGATTAAAGACATGGGATGTGGTGAGTATATCTTTCATGTTGACCAACTCCCACTATCTCCTAAGGTATTCAGTCAACATGAACAGTCTACAAGCAATATGCAAGACCAAGGAATTTGTTGTGAACCATCTAGTGTTGTGGTTACTAAGTTTGAGTGCAAATCTCCTCTTGTCGTGGAAGCAACTCTTGATATCAATAGTCGTAAGAGTGATTCTAGCAAAAAGTCTATTGAGTGTATCACCAACCCTCTTGAGAACTCATATAGTCTTACCATTTCCAGTCCTCTCCCAGACTTGGATCAACAAGAATTAGAAAATTGCTTACTAATTGGGGAAAAAAAATCAAGCTTTGAAAAGAAATATCTAAAAGTAAAAAATAAAGAGAAGTCCTTCAATCCAAATCAAAATCAAAATCTATTGGACTATGCAAAAATCAAGGTCAAGGATAAAAATCCTATGAAGCAAGGAGAGAAAGATATGATATCCCCTAATATCAAAATAACTGGGGGCAAACATTCTAAAATTTTAAAAGTCAAAAGGCATACTTTTTGATCCTAGGTCTCTATCATGCTATCCTACTTTTACTTATTTTGGCAATCATAAGCCTTCATAACTCATCTACTTGTTGCATGCATCCATCCCCTCTTGGCGATACATCATGGACCTTTAATGGAGCTTCCTCAAAGGAATTTGTTATCAAGGATGCCCAAACTTCTTTAGGTGACATGCATACAAGATTGTGTAGTCCACACACTAGTAATTCTATCTTAGTTCCTTTATCAGGAAAGACAGTGACTCGAGCTACACATCATTCAGTCAAGGAACAATACAATTACAATCATAAGGTTAAGCCTCATACATTTGAGGTGGGTGACTTAGTTCTCAAGGAGAATTCTAAAACTCAGTAGGACCGAGAAAAGAAAGGAAAATTCGAGTCAAATTGGCTTGGTCCTTACATCATCACAAAAGTCTATGGATCAGGTGCATATCAGCTTTCGACACCAAAAGGAGAACCTTTGGAGGATCCAATCAACAACATGCACCTTCGCAGGTTTTACACATATCTCTATAGCATATCCTAATTCCAAAATACAAAAAAAAATAAAAAATATCAAAAAATACAAAAAATAAAAAAATATCAAAAAATACAAAAAAATTAAAAAAAATCAAAAAATAAAAAAATACAAAAAAATAAAAAAATATCAAAAACCACAAAAAAAAAAAAAAAAATTGAAAAAAGTAAAGAGAAATAAATTTGTCCAATGGTGGAAACCACTTCAGTGGCACCCTAGGCAAGTACCATGGTGAAAATCGGGTCACCGACGCCATGCATAGAGACATTGCTCCTCTCTCCTTCAAGATTCACTCTCATCCTTTCACCTTGCACACACTCACAACCTACCCATTCCTTAATAAACATACCCATTCTCATCATGACTTGTTATTGATCTACCTAAGATTGGTTAGCCATTCATAATAATCCCTCCTTTTCACCCTTTCCATCCATAATAAATCAGCTCCTATTTGGCGCTATGACAAATCCTAAGCCTAGTGATGGGTGTAGAACTGAGAGCATCACACGTTTTGAGGAGTACAATTTCTTCCAGTTTTCTTCAGTCTATCCACTCACAATCCACAAAAAAGCATCACTTGCATCACAAATCCGCAATAAAGTTCCACCTTCTTCATAATAGAGTATCACTTTCATGGATTCAGTTAGTTTTAGGTGAGACACAAGCGGCAATGGGCTTCAACACATCAAATATTTCAATAGACTTAGACAACGTTATGGTTCAGTGCTATCTATCCTTTTGTGAATGCAAACATTGTGACCACAATCAAATAGACTTGTACAAGTGACAAGAGACACTAAACTTGAGGACTACAGTGGATGTTGGTGTCGAGTCTTGGTTTTCTTTTTGATTTTATCTTTTTGGTGACATGTCTTTTAGCTTTTCCAGGATGTCTCTGACTAGAGATTTTATCTCCAGGATGTCTTTGACTAGAAAGGCGAGGATGGGGTATCGTCACCTATTTTTCTTTGTTGTCTGCGGATTGTCTCTTAGTAATGCTATGGCTTGTCCAAGGATATGAGGACACTATGAGTCTAGTGTGAACTGGGGCAATTCTTGTTTGCGATTGGCTGATCTCCATGCAAAAGGGTACAATGATTTTCTGGTTCGAACCTATATCTAGATTGTCATAACCTATTTGCCATAATAAAGCTCAATAATGATAACACACAAAAAGCTCTTTCACTTCCATATCTTCTACCTTCCATCCCCCTTTATTGATTGACCTCCATTGTCCTTCTTGAGTCTATATATCCTGTTATCACATGACTGAGTATAATGACACGCCAAAAATATCTGCATTTCATGTAGTTTGCACTTGCATTACCACATATTAGCATTTTATGCATACATATATATATCACAATTACACCACATCTTGCACACAACACATGTTAGCACATTTTACATTTTCATCATGTAAATAATCATTTGATTATCAAATTCATTTGTATTTCATACATTCACATTCACATTTGCATAACATATAAAACATAAAAGAAGAAAAATATTGCATTTCATCATGTACATATTTGTATCCATATTATAAGCATCACATAGGTACACATGCATATAGCTGCCGCAAGGATGAATCATCTCATATATATATATATATATATCTCAAAATTATAAGTGTCATGATACAATGATGTCAAAATACATATGGCTACAATCACCTAAAGTTTCCTACATCATCATACAAAAATGGTACAAAAATTGATACATAGAAAGCCCTCTAAAGCTATGATGAACTCCCTCCCTTGGAGCTAGCTGGCCTCGATGGAATTTGAGCCCTAGAAGTCTCTACCCCCTCTATCTGGTGGTGGTGGAGGACCATGATCCCACCACTAGATGTCTATCTCCTGTCTCTCCCTCCAGTGGTCGTCGTCGTCTGCGATGGTCTCCGAAAGCTCCCAGCCCATTGATCTGGTGGCACCACTCCATAATATAGGCCCCTCTAGTAAGCTATCTCCTCCCCTGCCCGTAGAACATAGGCATATCCGACCCCTGTGTCCTCTACTACCTTACTACCTACCCTCAGTGTTGTCTCAATCTTTGTGTAGTGCAAAATAGTCTGATCTCTCTCCCACTCAGTGTCCCTCAGTTGTCTCCTAAGCCTAGCCACATCCCTCTCTAGCTCCTGAATCTCATCGACATGTCCCTGGCAGATCTCTCTCAAGGATAGTAGCTTATCCTCCGTCTCTCCTCCCTCCTCCCCTATCCCTATGGCTGCTCCTATGGCTTTCCTTGTCCCTGCTACTATCTCTGTCCCTGTCCCTGTCTAAGAACTTGTGCTTCTAGAACCTGTAAAGACAATCCACCTCTACCCCTAACTACATGATCCTGCCTCCACCATCCCCACCAACACCCTATATCGGCTCCCCTGGATCCATTAGTCATGGAAACAGATGCTCTGCCCAATATGCACGGTACTCTGCATCCATCCCTTCATCCTCCACCTCTGCCCAAGTGTCCCAAGGCATGAGAACCATCTCCAGCATCTGTGTCATTACCTGATCATAAGACAGTAATGGACCCAAATGAGCCTGATCTCACGCTATCCACGCATACATCCCTGACCCCCGTGGCATCCTTTGTATCCTACCAAACTACCTGCATACCATGTCAATCAACTACCACTCAATGATATATAGTGTCCTCCCAATTAGATACCTACTCCTGAACACATATGGCAACTCCACTACGTCATCCTCCCACTCCTCACAATCTAGGTAAGGCCTCCATACCACACTGTCTACCTCATCGATCACCTGATGCCAGTATTCTAACCTCCCAATCTGTGGGTGGGAAGTAATCATATCATACAGATGCACATAATTGTGCCCATGTTCCCTGCCTCTAAAGTATATCAATCATGTAACCAGAAGATGCTCATATGCCCATACCTGCAGTAATGTCACTCCGCACCCCAATCCTGCTAATCCATGATACACAAACTGATGCAACTCATAATACAAGTGTGCCAATAGACAACCCCCCATGCAAACTTGGTGTGCTCCATCACCAATGTCTCCAGAGTCCTCCCCCATCCCACAACTAACCCTTGTGTCGCCCTATCTGGACAGAGAAACCCACTGATCACTCCTGCCAGCACCGCCGGTAGAGCCAATCCTGTACCTGTCATGGTATCCCAAGCCACATGTCCTTCCCTCATCTCTAGTCCTAAATCCTAGAACACTCATCTCAATGCATCCCTATCTCCCTCTCGATCGTAAGGAACCAACTCCCCATCAATCGGTATCCACAGTATCCTATACACATCCTCTAAGGTGACTATCATCTCACCCATCGACAAATGAAATGTGCATGTCTCTGAGTGCCATCTCTCGGCTAATGCAGTCAACAATCCCATGTTCACCCAAAACTCAGGCATATACATAATATATCGCAATCCCATGGCCTCAACTGTTGTTTTATCCTCAAATGTTAGCTCTACTCATAATCCCTGAGTTGAAGGGAATCTCTCCCGTGACTCCAGCATAGGTAGGTCCTCTTGTAGTCAAGCAAATCAACTATGTCAATCCTAGTAGTACTCCTTGTTCATCACAAAGTGCTGCTTTTTTTATCCTAGTTCTTATATTTATCATATGGAACTCTATCCTATTGGTACTCCCCGTTCATCACAAAGTGTTGCTTTTTATCCTAGTGCTTATATCTATCATATGGCACTCTATCTTAGTAGTACCCCATGTTCATCACGAAGTGTTGCTTTTATCCTATCTTCTAGGGCACCTACTTGAGTGTATCCTCTTGAGTAGCTTATCCAATTGACAACGTATGTCCTATCACATAATTGTCAATTTTAGCCTAATCCAATTGACAACGTATGTCCTCTCATAGAATTGTCAATTTCTTATGGTACTCCATGTTCATCACAAAGTGCCTCGCTATATCCTATCCTAGGGCCTCTACTTGACTGTATCCTCTTGAGTAGTTTCTTGATTGGCAATGTATGTTCTATCACATAATTTTCAATCCTAGCCCTATATGTTATCCTAGTCTTCCCTAGAGGACTTGTTTGAGTGTATCTTCTCAGCAACTTATCCAATAGACAATATATGTTTATCACAGAATTGCCGATTCGACCTTGAGGACATAAGCATGTGTTCATGATACAAATGCGCTTACATACTTCATAGATGTTCTTGCATTTCCCAGACACACCTGACACCAATGCAGACATGCCTTCATGTTTTTTGCCCCGCTTGACAAGATTTTTAGACCTACCTAACATGCATTTATGACAATAATTAATGCAACAAGGTACAAGGAGGTTTTGTGGTACTCACCGACTCTCCTGCATCTATTGGCCTCTGATATCAACGAACATGATCGAATCTATGCACCAATGACATCGCCGCTGACTGCTAATTGTTCTTTTCTCTCTCAGCACTATGTTCTCTTAGGTTTGTGGATGACAATGAGGATTTTTTCCCTCGTATTCTATCTTATAGACTACCCTAGCTGTAGTCTCCCGAGTCAGTCTTCTTTATCCAGTGACTTTGTCACTCTATCCTATCTTGTTAGTCCTTTCTAGCCTTTATTTCTTATCGAGAGATTGTTTGCAATCTTTTCAGACATTTTCATCCAATCTCTCTAGGGGGCATATCATTCCCATCTTGGGGCAGCTTTGTTTCAATTCATCTTATCTTCTTTGAAACAATACGACAAGTTGCATTGTCTCAAAGAGGGGCAAAATGTAGACACCTAAATTTGTCCTATCTAATTAAATAAATATTTTTATTTATTTAATTATTTTAGCCTAATTCTTCTATTAATTAAATGAATCTTTATTTATTTAATTAATTCATTTATCCTTTTCTATCCTTTTTCCTCATTTAAATAACTACTTTTATTTATTTAAATTATCTTTTTTCCTAAATTAAATAAATACTTTTATTTATTTAATTGATCCCACTTCCTCTATTAATTAAATAAATATTTATTTATTTAATTAATTCATTAGCCTTTTCTACCCATCACACATGTCATTCATCTCTTAATTCCTACACAACCTACCCCCTGTATTATTTCCTTATTTTCTCTACCTACCCTTTAATCTTAGCCGACCACTTATCTTTTACACCTCTCAATATTATCCCTCCATTTCCTACAATGTCTTCTATATAAGAGGATGCTCCTTTCATTATCAATTCTCTTAATCATCCTATTCAGCTCCTAAGCACTCAACTACGCATTCTCATCTCACTACGCTTTCAAACTTTCATATGCGATCAAGCCTACTTGCACATTTTTGTTTTTTGTTGAGCTCTTGTGCACACATAAAATCTGAGAGAAAATATATCAATCAAGATCAATGGAGATAGGAAGAATGGAGATCAAACCCTATTGGACATGTGATGGTATCATCTTTGTGATTTTTGTTGATTTGCAGTGTCTTAGGTAATCTTCTTTTTCTAAGGTGGATCTTTGTTGTTGCTAGGATAGGGTTTGGTGGTTGAATTCATTTAGTCTTTCAATATTTATTGTTTGCATTATCCACTTTCACCATAAACAACTACAGATAGTTAACTTGTGAGTCCCATCTCACCCTGGTTTTTCCCAGTTGGATTTTCCATGTATAAACACTTGTGTTATGGTGGATGTTTTACTTGTTGTGGATGCTTTAATATCACTTTGGATTGCATGCATAGTTTTAAGTAAACTAGTTAACTATCTTTACCGGTCTGTGTTTGAAGTGGTATTGTTTTTGCTATCACCGATTCACCCCACCCCCCTCTCAGTGCTTTATAAGTCTATCAATTGGTATAAGAGCCTAAATTCCTTAAGGCTTAATTTCTTGGAAGGAAACCCTAAAGCCACCATGGGGATATGAGTTATTTAGAGATGACTAGAGTGCTTTATGTAAACAAGGAAGAGCTTGAAACCTTAAGGGTCAAATTTAAAGCTTCACAAGTTAAAAGGAGAGAGTTGACTAAGCAACTATTGGAGATCTCTGACAACAGTTCTTCAAATAAGGCCAACATTGATGTACTAGCTGAAGAAGTGAAAAAACTGAATAGTAAAGCTAAATCTGATGAGAGAACTTGAAGCCCTAACAATCTGTATGAGTTAAGAGCTTGAAGAAAGGAGGGCAGCTGAAGACCTAATAAAAAAGAGAGATCATGAGATTGACAAGATCAAGCAGGAGAATGCAGCCTTGCATGAACATTGCATGAGGAGAAAGAAGAGAAAGAAGCTTTGTAGCTAGATCTTGAAATGGAAATGACTCTAAGAGAGATTTTGATAAAACACAATGAAGATCTTACCAAAGAGCTTGTTGAGGCTAATGGAAAGCTTGAAAAGTTCAATAAGAGTTCTTCTATGTTGGATGAGCAGATCCAATCTTAGAGGATGAAAGGTGACACATCTAGACTAGGATTCAACACAACTGAGAAAGGATAATCTTCTAGTACCAAGAGCAACATGCACAAAGGTAAAAATGATCCTAAGGCTAACAAGCCTACTGGTAAGAAAGCTTTCAAACCTATTTGGTTTATCTGTCACAAACCTAGACATACTGCTAATGTGTGTAGAAGCAGACCTAATGAGAACACAAGCTATAATGCTAATGCTAGGTATGTGTCTAGAAGATTTGAAGGTCATTGTTTCACATGCAACATGTATGGACATGGATTAGTTGAATGTAGATATGAAGCAAACAATTCGACACCTCACATGAATCTAAGACCTAACGATGACTGGAGAAGAACCTATGACAACCGGGGAAACATGAACTGGCAGAAACCCTATGTCAACTGGTTCAGTCTATATGAAATGGAAAAGGTAACGAATGTGATTTGCACCATTTGCAATGATTATGGACATGTGGCTATGAATTGTAGAAGGAGAAGAGGAAGATGTAGTGCAGGACCTTGGAGATTATCTGGGATGGCCCGCTATCATTGTCACAAACTGGGACACATGACTAAATTCTACAGAACCAGGAAGAACAAACCGATTAACCACTCAAAAGAACAGAAAGGTAAGAAGAAGGTCAATATTGAGGAAACTGGAATGGATATGAACAAAATCTGGAGGAAGAAGAGTGAGGATAAGCCTATAGAATAATCTAACCCTTCACCTAGTGTGGAGAATCCTACACCGGATAATTCAGCTTTTCAACAATCCTAAGGGGAGCATAGTGGTAAATCTACATCCGGATGCCTTGAAGAGTGTGTGGTAAGAGAGTTTTGCATTTTGAGTTGTTTTGAGAATTCTTGATATCACTACCTATCAGTTTTTGTAAGGATTATCAACCAGTTATATACCTGTCAGTATAGGTGAGTTTGCTAAGCGGTATAGTAGGGTTTGTTACCCTATCGGTTGAGCAATTAATGCAGTGGGTAAGTTTATAAAAGAAAGTTTTACTGCTATTTTTTACTCTAATTGCATTCTAGGAAGAAGTTTTTGAGAACTTGCAAAGAGAAAAAGAGAACTGCTAAGTTGATTGAGAACGAATTTGTGTTACGGATCGAAATTTGAATCAGATTCGAAGATTTGAGAAGGCAAAATGGGTGTGCATTTGAGAGATCAACTAGAAAACCTACCAACGTGAAGGGAATAAGGTATTCTTTTGTTATTATCTCGCAAATCTATATTATCTAGAATGGCATCATCATCTAAACAAGCAGAGAGACTTATGATTACTGCTGAACCTATGGAGTCTATGGAATCAAACAAAATAGTATCATATAATGCATTGTCTCAAGTTATTGATGGTGTTATGATCAAGGTGATTTATCCAGTTATATTGACTGTAAAATTGAGGATCTAGGATCACTGTCAATCTATTCTCAACTTAAATCTTTGTGTGATAAGAGCGGGAAAATCAAACCCGAGTACATTAGGGTTTATGAAAAAGGTTTTCATACTGCGACATATTTTCTTTAAGGCTTTGAGGAAGAGCGTGTTAGGGTAATTCTTAGTCATGTGCACAGAGAGAATATGTATCTTGAAAGGTCACACACAATTACAAAGGAAGCAATTCATGCAGTGATTGGTTTTTGTCAAGTTGATGAAGTACTGCAACTGAGGAAAATTTCAAAAGGGACTATGATCGCACTGACTCAGACCACCTCTGACGGTTGTGTGTTTTCAGTCAACAATATTAAAGATCCAATAGTCAGATTTGCAACTATGGTCATTGGTTATATGATATTTCATTACAACAAGATGAACAATGTGCCATCTACTGCAGTACATACAACCTACAAGATGATTGCAGAGAATGCAGATTATGACTTATGTGAGGCATTAAGGAGCCAATTGATGGTGAACCTAAAATCAATCAAGAAGGATAATAATCAAAAGTTCAAGTATGGTCAACTGTTGATTGGTCTATTCTTCTATTTTCAGAACTTCCTACTAGGAATTGGTGACATTCAATGGTCGCAGAACATACCGGTTACATCTCAAATAAAGAACAACATTAAGGCTGGGAAGAACACATTTCCTGTTGCCATGAACAAATATTTTAATGAGTTCCAAAAGAAGACGAGCATGAGGTGAAGGATACCTAAAGATGTGGTGAAACACTTTGCAAAAGACATATGTTTCACAGTCACCATTGACTTTTGTCTTATGGAGGCCATTGAACCCATAGAAGATGAGATGAAAGAAATGAGTTATGAAGTCAACTATGACTTATTAATCAATTATGCCAACAACCTTTTGGCATCTCCCAAGGATAAAAAGAAGAAAAAACTGGAAACTTACCAGGAAAAGAATGCACCTGCTTAACCCAGAAGTGCCAAGGATAAAAAGAAGAAAGTTGAGCAAGCACCTTCAGTGACCACCGATACAAGGGTGACAAAGAAGAGAGACAAAAATCTCATTCTTCAAGCAGAACTGAAGATATTGACACTAAAGAGGAACCAAAGAAGATGAAAGTGACTGGTAAGAAAGACAAACCAATTGAAGACATTTTAAAGCAAAGTACTCCTATTAATGTTACATCATTCAAGGTTATGGCTGATTTTGAGAGGACATTAAAAACATTAGGGAGGAAACGGTTTGATAATGTGAAAGAGTATTTTGATTCATTTGATGAAGGACATAAATAACAAATTGTTCAAGAGGTAATCAACCACTTGTGTCAATACAATCGGTTGCCTCAAGATATTGAAAATGAAATTTCAAATTCTTTGTATTCTATTCTTGTAAATAAATGGAAAGTGGTTGTAGAACTGGATCAAGAAAATATTGATAGAATTTTCATTCAATATTTTCCCAAGTTACCTAGAGAGGAATTATTAGCATTGCTTGATAATTTCAAAGAACAGTTTCATTTTAAGTCAAGGAGATTGAAGTTGTTGGTTGAAAAGGTTCAATTTATTGAGGATGATACTCATCAGATAGCTAAAAACATTCAAAGGATGCATGAGAAAATGAAGAATCATAAAGATAAACCTGATCAAACAGAGACTGGAGTTCCATCAGAGCTAGAAGATAAAGAGTTTATTCAATCGGATGTGGTCTATCCTGTTAAGAATAAGGATGACACAACTTCTCCACCAATTATTTTCTTTGTAGATGATTTTGAAGAAATCTAGGACACTTTTGATACATATGGTAATATCATTGAACTAGTTAAGGAAACTGTACAACAACCATACATTATGGTTACACATGAAGTAACTGAAGCACCGATCAATGAACCTAGTCTGGACATTCAACCGCCACCAGAAAAAGAACACCAAATGGAAAATAAATTGCCACTAGTTACCATAGATACACAAGAGAAGAAAACAGAGCCAGAGAAAAAGAAATTGGAGAAAGAGGTTGAAGTAAAGGAAACTGAAAAGAAAAAGGATCAAGAGAAAGAGAAAATAGAGGAAAAGGAAAAAGAAAAGATGAAGCAACAAAATGATGATGAGGATGAATCAATAAGCATTAAAGGACCTATAGATTTAGATAATTTGAGTGCATCTAAACTAATGGAGATTGCTACAGTGATGCACTATAGAGCTCAAAATAAAAGATTGAAAGAGCAGAGAAAAGATGCAGAAACAATTCAAACTGTTGTTGATATTTTGTCAAGTCTCCTACTAGAGACTGACACTGGAAAATTGAATACCCCTATCGGAAATCTTGGATAGTTGGTTGTTGATGCTTTTGACCAAATAAAATCCCTTGAAGAAGTTACATAGACCTTAGCTAAGAAGAATTACAGAAAGTCAAAGAGACGAGAGCAATTATTGACAGATATTGATAAAGGGAAAATTGCTTTATTTGTAAATAAAGATCTTTTGAGATCTGTTGTTGAAACTGGAGGAAGGATTTTGGCTTATACATCTAATGTTTCATTTTTCTATTCTGATTTGAAGAAGAGGCGAGAAGAAACAAAACATGAACTAGAAAGGATATGTACAACTTACATACCTTTACATGATTCAGCCTTAGCATTTGGCAAATCAGTTGATGATTTGCAGCATCAGTTAGATGTTTATGATTTTGAATAGGCTAAGAGACTTAGATCCTTGAAAGACCTAAAGAACCAATTGAGACCTAAAGTGGACATCTTGCAGAAGCGGTTTTGGCGACTCCAGAGATGAGCACAATGGATGCAATGGAAGAATTCGATGCACAAGTTATGACAACCATTGAGATCACTGAAACATTATTGGAAACATGGGATAATGGTTTTACTCAGATGAAGATTATCTTTAGTGACTGTAGCGTCGTAAATTGTACGCACTTGCTAGGTTGGTACAATTTCACACCTAGTTTAGCACCCGCCTTGGCGCATTTTGCATTTTGCATTGCATTTCCCCTTTAGCACTTAATTAATTAAATTAATTAGGTCTAAGGTCCTATTTTATCATCTCCCATATCATAAAGTTGGGCCCTTTCATTAAAGTGTGCCCCTTTCATTTTATTCTTCCAATACATCATTTAATCAAAAACCCTAATTAGGTCCTATTTTGAACTTGGGGGCTTGATTTCGGGGGTCAAAACATCTCGAAATCACCTGTAACTTCGGGATTCTCTCTAAAATCATCATATCTGACGGCCCTGAAAATTTGGTGAAAAGTTGTCGGGACCATGGTGCCCGTGCAACATGGTCCCGGACATTTTTCCTGAAATTTTGGGAGCACGATCCAATCATAAAATAAAGCTTAACCCCAAGAAATTGGTGGGATATTCAATCTCTAGGTCGGCCAAAAGTTGAAGTTAAGACCTAGGGTTTCATACATAAGAGCTCTCTTTCTTCATTTGAAAGGATCCGATTTTTGGCTTTCAAGGACCTTCTATGCAGCGAAAGAGCAGATCTTTGAAGACTTCAACAACATTCAACATTCCTCTATCAAGCACTTATCAAATTCATTCATCCACTTAGGGCTTGGAAGACATTGAAGAACAATAGGAAATTACCGACTGAAGATTGGCTTGTACTCCTCCCTTGAGGGTTGGGTATGATTTCATGTTGTTTTCATGTCTTTGCATAAGCTTCAATATATCCTTTATTCATGCTTTAGATCACTTTGTATCTTGATTTAGAGCATTTACATTATCATTTACAAGCAATTAGGGTTTACTTTCTAGGTTGCTCTAGTTTGCTTTCTTGCATTTAAGGACCTTGCACACACACTAGGTCTGCACACACAATACATTTTACAATACAACTTGGCTATTCGTGGAGGTGGAAATCACCGAAGCGGGGGTTTGACTAAGGCAAAACCCTATATAGCCGCCCAAACACCTTTTCAGATATAAGTGCAGGTTTCGGGACTCGGACGACGCCGCAGGTTGCAGATCCGGGAGAAGCAGACTGAGACCGACCTTCCCACCAAATTTCAGAGAAAAAGACCAGGACAGGGGCGTGGGGCGCCCTGGTCCCTTCTGGGCGCCCTGGTCCCTACTGGGCGCCCTGGTCCGACAGCATTTTCAGCATTTTTGACAGCTTTTTCCAAAGTGCAAAAACAACAGTTTCCGGAGCAGTTTCAGGGGCAGAATCAGGACAGTGGCGCCCGCGCCCCCGTCCCGAACATTTTCAGTCAGATTTTAACTCCGGGTACGCACCTGTATTCTTATTTCATCCTTGTATTTACAGCTTTCCATTGTTTAAGTTCAATTCTGTAATCTTGTTATTAGTTCATACTTGCACTTTGGGGTTAGGGATTGAACTTGCATCATTTGATCTTCCAATTTCAACAAAGGAATAGAAATCCTAATAGATATCCCGTGGCTCTCTCTTTCACAAAAAGAAGTAGCCAATTGTGCGATATCTCTAGGCTCTTTTGTATTCCGTAATGTGTGTCAAAAGGTAGGATTAGGGCATGTTAACCTAGTCTCGCTTTTTCCCCTACACAGTGACATTTTCTTGAAAATCGCAATGAACACTCCTTGAAAAGCTCTTATATTTTTGTATATGTAGTTTTTGATGCAAATTATGATATAATATACATGTATTTTACTTTTCAATTTGGCATTATTGTCAAAGGGGGAGTAGAAATATGTATGTGTTTGTGAAAATTTTGTATGTACTGTTAAGGCGGAGTTTGTAAGGGGGAGTAGATATATATGTGTACATTTTTCTTAGTAAGCACACTTAGTTGTAAATTTTTTTAAGTGTTGCCATCAATGCCAAAGGGGGAGATATTTGGCTTGATGATGATTTTAATAATGGATGACTTTATGTGTTGTCATTGATGGCACATGTATACACACACATATCTTCACATTGCCATAGTCATCTAAGTTAAAACAAACCGGTACTACTTCTAAGTCTTAGTATTACAAACTAGTATCATTTGTATAAAGTATTTCAATCGGTTTGAAGGTGTCTAGACGGTATATGTAGACAACCGGTATATGTAGGAATGACAATTGGTCATGGTAAATTATACTTGCACCAGTTTGGAGATACTGTGGAGATCAGCAAAGAGGCAAATGGAGGACAGTCAGTCTATGAGTTGGAAGAGGTTAACTCTTAACCAGTATCTGTGTTCCAACCAGTTTCGCTGATTGTGTGATGAGTTATCACCGGCCATGATGATTTATCCCTAACCGCCAGATTTGGTGGCAATTTGTGATGTGTTATGAAATATTTTCTAGATACACTGCACCTAGGAAATTGTGATGAAGTTCTTGAGCCAACATGAAATCTAATGTCTATATAATGACATTGTGATGAACTATTTTTATGATGTGAATTACAAGTGATAAGTTGATGCGATTTACTGAAGGAGTTGCAGAGTATGTCAGTGATGCAGTTTTGAGTGAGAAGAAGAGGGTCTACACAAGAAAGATGTGCTATTTTTATATCACACCACTTGTTGTTTTTTAATCAATACAACATTTAAATCCCCTAACCGGGTAAGCTCTAACAAGCTTCATTGTACAAATCCTCTAACTAGGTGATCCGTTAGTTTGGGTTTGAAATCCTCTACTGAGGTTACTCCTAACAGGGTACTACCTTTAATAGGGTAGAGCTCCTAACAGAGCTTTGGGATCTTTAATAGGATTCGCTCCTAGCAGAGCACTTTGTAGACCCTAACCGGTTGGTTACCTATTATTGCATATAGTTAACTTGTGAGTCCCATCTCACCATGGTTTTTCCTAGTTGGGTTTTCCACATATAAACACTTATGTTATGGTGGATGTTTTACTTTTTGTGGATGCTTTAATATCACTTTAGATTGCATGCATAGTTTTAAGTAAACTAGTTAACTGTCTTTATCGGCCTGTGTTTGAAGTGGTATTGTTTTTGCTATCACTGATTCACCCCCCTCTTAGTGTTTTAGAAGTCTATCACAATGATCTCTAGGAGATGGTGACGAGATACATAATAAAAAATGATCTGAGACATTCACTTGGCCTTTTTAGGCTTGCGAGAACTTTGTAACAATGCAAATGTATATATCTCACTTGAAGCAGTGGCACGACCACTTTCCTTTTCTTCTCTACCTTTGTCTTCAACCATGTTAGACAGGTTGTTTTAAGCCTTGACTCTTTATTAATAGTGTTGGGGGTATTTTGCACAGGAGAGGAGGGAATTTCAAGAAAACCATAGAAAGAATGATCATCAATTATTTGTTGATAAATACCTTGAGAGAATCAGCAAGGGGTGATTTCCCTCTGGGTAGCACAATTTTTTCATCCCACTCTAAGGTTGAATTTAGTCTATTAGTGGTTTCTTTAGGTGTCTCTCCATTGGTAACCTATCTGCAAACTTGGTTGTTGATGTTGGAACATGGGAAGAGGAAACTACTCCTTGCTCCCTATGGGATGATGGCCTTTCGGTTTGTGAGGAGTTGGCATGTTGTTTCCACTTGCCATTTAACCAGTCAGATGTTCTTCTCAACATTGGAGAAATGCGAACCATTATCTTTGAGACCTCCTCTTTGGACAAATCAACTTCTGTGGGGGGCGCATTGGCAAGAGTATGATACTTTGGGTCCAAAATGACATCATCTTCAATCACATCATCAGGAACATTAAAAGAAACACCCAGAGCGTGAATTTGTTGCAAAGAAAGTCTCATGAAACTTATTTTAAACACTTTAACACCATCTAAACAATCCTCCTAGAAATCCTTGAGCTCAAGCCGATGTATATAACCTTTGGCCCCATACAAATTGTGCTTCACATATCCCTTGCTGTAAAAATTGTTTCTAGATGGAAAAGATTGAAAATGAAACTTCTCTAGAATTGTTCCGATGGCTTTAGTGGCACCATTTGTTTTGCAAAAGAAATGAGGTGTGCACAAAGGGAAGGAGTACCCTTTCTTTCCCATATTCAGATATTTAACATTTACTACAACCATTTGGTGGAAAACTTCTAGGAAAACAATATAATTAGATGGGAATCGAGGAAATTTCAACAGAACCTTCTCAAAACCCCTAATTATAAGGTATGTTAATTATCGAATTGGGTGTAGAAACTTCCAAACTTCATCACAAAAGCAATAGAGTCATGGGGAATCCATAGACCACAATTTCCTTCTAATTTTCTATCCATACCCATCAAGAATGCATCATTGACATGGGAAAAAGCCTACATACCCTTATGCATGGTGAGTTGGGGAGATTTTTGGTAGATGGGTGCAAATGCAGGGAGAGGATGATGCAATTCCAACCTTGGCCAAGCAAACTCTTGACTAGCTAGTATGCAAATCAAATATGAACACATATGAAAGGCAAGGGACAGATGAAAATTCAACAATTTTTCATGCAAATGATAACTAATGATAGAATCTTAGTAAATAAAACTCCCAAGAGCACAAATTACCATGATAAAATGAAACATCCAGAATTCAAAAGAATTAGTGCAAGCATTCCCTACAACATGATGCAAGAGGATTATAATATTTACAACTTCATCCTCAAAGTGCATTCTTTTCAATTTGGCAAGTAATTGAAACTTACCTTTCTTTTCAGACTTTAACCAATTTCTAGAAATGCATTTCATACACTAGTCTCCATGTGTTTTGAAATACTCTTCACCAGCTAGAATAGACATGTCTTCAGAATCTTTTCTCTCAAGAAGGCACAAAGCACGAGAGACACTTTCAACATTAATCCATGCTACAACCCTACCTCCATCTACTCGGATTTATTATGTCTTTGGGTTGTATCTTTTAGAGTATGCAATGATTAAATATGCACAAGGTACGGTAGCTAGAAAACCAGCTGCGAAAGCCAAGCCACACTGAATTTTTTTTTCCTGCAATGGAGCTCTCTCACCTCCTTCAAGCTCTTATAATAAAGTCTCTAGGTTTAATTGTTCTACTTCTGTATCTTGCACACCTACCCAGTGGTTTTGTATCACACTTTGTATGGACACAAGCTAGATAATGCACTTTGTGAAAACTTAAAAAATGAGAGCTAGTTCAAAAATCGTCTGCCACCTCGTTTGTGTTCTCGAGTGATGTGACATGGCTTTAAATGCTACATTTATTTCACCTTTCAAAATGGTCCTTTATTTTGTCTTGTTCCTACTGACAAGGAAAACAACATTAGTCCGTACAACAACTTGACACCAAGGCGACACCCCAAGACCTAGGTGAAACTGACAAGTCGCTCATTTGGGGAAAATGTGAACTTATGAACCTATGGTTGGGACTTACAAACTTTCCACAAGTCCCACTAGAGCGATCAAAGCACAAGGAAATGGGAGATCAGGCGATCAGATACTTTCGAAACTTCCTAGCCCCACGACAAGCTTGGAAAAGAGACACATCACGCGAAAAGACTTTGAAAAATCATAAAACCCGCATCAGGGAGCTTGAAATATGGCACGATAAGGAAACACTTAGAAAAAATTTGGATGGCGGTTCCAAAATTAAAAAATGGGGGCAACATTTATAAGGCAAGCCACACAATTTAGAAACTCTAGATTGATCTGTTCCACTCCATTGACACAACCCATGCCTCTTGAATGTCCTTGGGATCCATGTAATGTCCCCACTTTGAAATAGAATTTAATAATAAATAACAATAAAATTTAAATATTAGAGATTAAATTAAAAAATAAAAGAATATAATTAAATATAATTAATTAAAATTTAATTAAGTTAATGAATGGTCAAAAGACATGGAAGGAAAAGTTGTGATTCCCTCAACAATGAGATATAAAAGGAAGAAGAAAACCTCATTTGAGAGGGGGATAATTGAGAAATGAGAAGTGTACATCTAATTTAAATAAGAAGTGCAAACTTGATTATGAAAGGTTATGTCCCTTTCAAAGGGTATAAATAATGAAGAGTTGCACTTTTTCAAAAGATGCTAATGGTGAAAGGGTGCGTCCCTTGCCAAAGGGCATGCATGATGAAGAGGTGTGACCTCTCACTCACATTGAGAGATATAAAGGAAAGGAATCAAAGCATATAGGAACATCACCATGGATTGGATCATATCATAATTGTTAATAAGTTACATGTAATAACATCTTGGTTCTTGGTGTCATACCTGATTTCATATATATTCATAATACACAGAGGAAAATATAAAGTCTATAAACAAGGAATATACATAGAAACTACCAGGAAGGAAAAGAGAGGAGGGAATAAACACAAAGTATTGATCCGAGTCTACCAATAAGGTAAGAAAGGAGAATGGGAAGAATCTTCAGGTCTACCAGAATAGGAAAATGGGAGTAGGCAACAATAGGTATGTAGATGACCAAATTTTGTTAGAATATTAAAGTATAGCAGTCAACAAATTAAAATTATATTAAATCTTATTGATATATGATTAATGGTAGATGTTGTGTATAGTGTTAATCAAATAGAGGGAATTAATATGATACTAATTTGAGAGACAAATTAGATAAATAATATTAAAATGATAATAGTGTCAAATTGGACATATAAATATATATCTGCACATTAATTTTGGAATACATAATACAATTAAATTCAGGCTGCACAAAATATTATAATGTTGTAACTCCATATGATGCGAACAATATAAGGAATAATAAAATTTAGTATAATGGAATAATGACAATAAATGGTTAATACTACCACAAAGATACTAACATAAAATATTGATAATAACAAAATACAAGGCACTGATGATAATGGAATGTGACAATTATATCAGATATAATGGATTATCATAATGTGATGAATTGAATAATTATAATAAATGATTCATTGTAAATGAGGGACTCTCTTAAGTATGCCACTCCATAGTGGATTCCTAACACCTGCCACATGGATCCAAGAGGGGTGAAGCATCTGCTTCTGGGCTTAAGAGAGAAGGTGGTTGTGATGAGGGCAATGCCAATAGAACACCTTGCTGGGTATGCCACTCCATGATGGATGCCTAACACCTGTCATATGGAGCCAAGGGGATATGGTATTCTTCCCTTGGGCCTTAAAGGGGTGGTTTCTTGGACACTCTATCCAACTAATGGACTAAAGGAATTGATTAGTAACTGACTTACAAACTGACTTTATATAATAATTTGATCTCATCTAGGAAATATAATAATCTGATCATATTCAACAAATATCATTCTAACAATCATTAATATAATAGATTTGATATCATTTAATATAATTTATATTTCAGTTTATTTCATATATGTTCTCTAATTTTGATGCAGGAAAACAATATACAAAGGTATACCTATAAAAATCAATTACTTATTTATAAATTTAGCCAAATTTGGGTTAAATTAGAGTATAACTAATTAGGGGACATTACAATCCATTAAGTTATGTGTTCAATTATGTTCCAACTCTTATTCATCTTTGTAGTGTTATGGAAGAATAAAGTTGTTATCGCCCTCCTTTAGCCATGTCTCCCTAGATTGGGTCTTCTAATAGCACTCTTCCCATGCCAAAATTTCTCCATATTCCACTAATATCTCCTTTTCTATCATGTATTCTTTCTCAGTCATACCATTCATGTAGACTTGTTCTGACAAAAGTTGCATTTCAAGCTCGATCTTTTCCTTTTCTTGAAAAATATTTTTGAAACAATTTTTGTTCCACTCCTTTAACTTATTCTTTAGGAATTGTAACCGCTTGAAAAAAGTGACCATTTCTACTCCATAGTATATGTTTGATGTTTCCCACCATTGCTCCATGACGGGAATGAGATCTGGGCACCGCAACCACATCTTTTCAAAGTGCAATTGACATTTTTGTGGTGCTACCACCTCATCTATTACCAACTCAATCAAGAAATGATAAAAATTGGGATAGGACATATCTTTTCCATCAGCAATAAATATGAATTGACCTAATCCAATGATACAAAAAAACAATCTAGTTTTTCAGCGATATTCGTGAAACTAGTTTGCTGATTGCTCCATGTGAAATTACCATTTGACGATTGGATATAGTTAAATCATTCATTTGAATAATTTGTTTGAAGTATACTTGAGTCTGAGTAACTCGATTGAGGCCACCTTGTTTGTTTGCAGTGGATAAAATTGCATTGAAATCCCCTGCAACAATAAAATTGCCATCAATTAGTGAGAGTTGACAAACTATCCCATAATTCTTTCTTTCCTACTATTTGTGTGGGCTCATACACATTAAAAAATGGGAAAGATATGTTTGATGATAGGCTCGAGATAGAGGCTGACAACCAATTTTTTTATATTTATGGGTTATTGACCCACACCCTATTGCCTCTCCACACAATTCCTAGACCACCCGACACCTCATTTGCCTCATTTCAAAAACCTTCCCATCCTCGGCAATGCTTGGTAAAAACATATTCTTCTTTCTATGATAGTTTTGACTCCTGGATTAGAACCACATCAATTGATAGATTCTTGAATTGGTGCTTAATCATGAGCCTTATGTTAGGGGCATTTAAGCCCCTAACATTCCATGTGAGGAACTTCATCTCCCCCCAAGGGAATTAATGGCCCCCTTAGACTGAGTAAGATAAGTTTTGATATAGGTTTGTTCTTTTTGCAAAGCATCGTCTGCCCTCTTTTGCTTATTTGTTTTCCTCTCTATTTGTTTCTGAATTGGAGCATCATTTAGAATTTTTGCAATTGATTGTGAAATGGTCCTTGACTCCACAATATTTAATTCATCTTCCTCTAACCCTTGGGTTGGCTCTTCGTCATTCTCAGGCACCAAAGCCTAATCCTTGCATCCTGCATCAAAAGGAATGATTTACATAGGTTCAATTGTCTGCTCCTCAAAGTTGCCTCAGACGAGTATCTCTAGCACCCCTGGTGTTTCCAAAGAGGTTGTGACTCCACCTTCATGATTTGTCTTCACTTCTTTTTGAAGTTGCAATATATCTTTCTTTGGCATCCACCATTGTGCAACTGGTCTAGGACATTTATTTTCATTGTATCTTCAAATTCTAAATTGAAGGCAAAATAATTGTGTTTCTTCTATCTCAAGATCCTAGTTTCATTGTCCAAAAGATGATCACAAATTTATTGCCTTCAAAAGCTTGTGAATAGATATCGATCGGATGCAGGAAAAAAGTACCGAATTGCCTTCTCCCATATCTATTTTTAGAGTGTACCCTAGCGTATTGCCAATTTTTCACAACACTTCCTTCGACTAGAACTCAAAGGGTAGATTGTATAG